>NC_092208.1:75814546-75985348 GCF_043381705.1 Parasteatoda tepidariorum
GCATCAAAGTATCAGACGTTATATATATAAATAATGGATTTCATGACGTCTATCTCAAAGAAAAGGGAATTGGGGAAAAAAAGAAATACATTAAACTTCTGATCGGGAAGTTGTTTTCAAATACCGATGGGAAAGTTTCGGGGCTAAAAAGATCGTATCGCTAAAACAGTTTCCAGTTTTCATAAATTTGTAAAATAGGGGAAAGTAGGAAAAAAAAGGAGCCAATTGCATTGAAAGTGTTTTTGTGACACTCTCTAACTCTCAATCACCTCGTCCAATCACGTCCAACTCCTCACTTTCCCATTAGGGCACAAAAACATTTTTCAGCGAAAAGTATCCTTCCGCGAACTTTTTTTTTAGCCATTTTCTTTCTTTTTTTGTGTGGATACTATAGAGAATCTTAGTGTGAAGTATTGATTTGTTAGTTTCCTCCTAGGAATGATAAATGAACTTTATGTTAGCATTTCTCTTTCTTTTTAGAATTTTTTTTCTTCACACTAGGTGTTCTAATGTCTTTCTCTTTTTTTTTCCCAAAGGAAATATCTTTTAGTTGAAAAAAACATCTTTATGATTGTTCGTTTTCAGATTTGTTGGAAAAAGGATAAACATTGTTCACACGCAAAATTTTCGAAGTCTCACATTATAATAATTGACTACTGAATTTTAACAAATGACTGAGAGTAACAAAGCACAAACTAAACACTTTTATGATCTTCAATACTGTAAGAAACTTGTCATTCTTCAGTATTGTCCACATGAAAAAGTGTATAGAGATGTTGTTTTACGAGGTGCGTAAATAAAATAATGGCAACATACTTGAAAAATAATTTTTAATAAACGCTCAAGCAAAATTACATAATTTTCCTTCATTATAATCACTAGCAAAGTCTTTACTTTTTACCACATGTCAAGATACTATTGGCAAGGTGTGGTTTTTTTTTTATTATTTTACTTTATAACCGTCGTTTAACAGCTGATCCAGTTTTAAGTTTACGTCTACCAATGTTTAACTCCGTAGCCTCGTAATTTTTTGAATCCAATCCATAAGGAAACTCCTGGATCAAGCATTGGGAGAAATCTCTTTCTAGGTGGACTTTTTGATGGAACTAACGTGCATTTACGTTACATGGAGAGGAAAACTTCGAAAGTCTTCCGTGGTTAGCCTGACGGTAAGGGACTCTAACCCATGATAAGTCTACCACTGCAGACATTTTACACCAGCACTGCGAGTGGTGCGTGTGCGGAATTCGTATCAACAAGCCGTCGCTGGGATTCGAACCATGTGACCTCATTAGGAGGTGAACGCTCTATCCCCTGAGCTACCACGACTCACTATGAAATATTTTATTTTATTTTATAACAGTCATTGAAAAACCGAACCAATTTTGGGCTTAGGACTATCAATGTTCAACTTCGTAGCCTTGTAGTTTTGAACCCAATCCGTAAGACGAAAGAACTCCTGGATTCATCTGGACTCCTGGAATATTGGGAGAATGTTGCCTTAGAGGAGGATTTTTGATGGGACTAACCCGCTTTTGAGTTACACGGAAAAGAAAATCACGAAGACCTCCCTCGGTTAACCTGACGGCAAGGAGTTTCTAACTCATGATCCACCTACTACTGAGGATATTTTACGTCAGCAATGCTGTCGGTGTTGCTCGGATACCACCAGGAGACTTTCAATCAGTATATGCCACACTATTCGATGGATGATCCCAATTTCCCAGAATAATTCCAGGAAAATTCATGGACGTTCAAGAGAAAGGATAGATGGATGCATATCCACAGTCTCATTCTAAACAGCATTAAATGTTTTACGTATTTTTGATTTAGGAAACCTTAACTTTAGTCCACTACTGTTGTTCAATGTTTGTAAACATGATTTAAAGCGGCTGAGTCCAAATAGTTCTCTATTCAATTTAAGACCAAGCAGCAACTACCTCTTCAATTAGATCGACGTCTATTGTTAGCAATAAAATTAAAAATTGTTTACGCAATATGTTTTTAATTTTTTTTGTTTGTGAAAGCAATAAAATTAAAAACTTATCATTATTGAAACAATTCAATTTACAATATTGATTAATAAATAAGAAATAATAAATACGTAGCTATTTGAAGAGAAAAATCCCAGAAAACTGAAGCGAAACGTTATCTGTCATTGATAATGTAAAAACTTCATTACTTGCAAAAATGAAAAAAAGTGGAAAAAAACTGACGTGTTTTGAGCATTCGAAAATAGGCACTCATTCTCAAAACTCACCAGACGTGAAAGAGGAAAAAAAGTTTTAACATTATCAAGTATACCGTAACATTTTATACAAATGATTTTTTGTATTATTTGTTAACTATGTTGAGTTTTGTTAGAAAATGAGATTTGCATGCTGAGCAATATCCAAATAAGTTAAGAAGTAAATAATAATAAACTCCTGTCTAGATGAAAATTAAAAAATACGATTACAATGTACATCTTAAATGGAAAGTTTATGCGTTGAATAATATGTTTAACAATTCTCGTGGAATTAAGCTTTTTAAACCCTAGAAATAGCTAGATAATGCTATAAATCTACAATTGGCGAGAAGCAGATAAAGAGGATATGTTGCATGCGACGAGACTCTTTATAGCATACATGGACAAACATTTCGACTACTTCCTGGCAATGCTTTGTATATTTAAACCTATCATGGATATCTAGGTAACGTTTTGAAGGTTTTTATAAAAAAAATTTCATACTTTTTCTTCTGTGTTAAAACTGAGATTCGGTTAAAATAAGGTACGTTAAAAAATAATGTACCATAATTGAAAGCCTTGAGTAAGATGCAATGATAAGCCAAATTTTTTAATTGCTTAGAAGATAGTTTTCTAAAACAGTTTTCGGTAAAAAAAAAATGTATGCTGAAAATAAGTTGTTTTAGAGTGTTGTGCTGTTATTTAGCAAAAACTCCGGAGTACCTATTTTGAAACAACACCAAGGAACAATTTGTTGTAAAAATATCACCTTTGGAAAAAATATGGCTTATCATTGTTTTGTACAAACTTCTTCTAGTGTTAAAGGCTTATTTTTCAGCTTTTTTTATTTTTTTTCAACTTTATTATAATAGAAAGTTTTATGTTTAATTACATTAGACCCATTTTCATTTATTTGTATTTTATCAATAAACACAACAAAATGCACGGTAGCGTTTATGGATTATTTATTTTATCCACCGTATTTTACATATACACAAAAAGCAAGAACTTAAATACTTTTTACCGATTCGATATGTCTTTAAAATCATTAAATTTGATATCAAACAATAATGAAGTTGACATTTTTCAGATCCACTATCCACCAGGTCAAATCTTCAAGCTTATCATGAACATCAAAGCTTATGTGATACTTTACCCAATCTTTTGATAAACGAACGCATTTAAAATAAACCAGACAGAGATTTATTCCGCCACATTTCCGAACTCTTTTTTTTTTAAATCATTAACGGTGGTGCATCTGTCATTAATATTTTCCGTTTTTGTTTGGGTTCATAAAAATCAATGGTATCCATAGCAATGTGAACTCCTTTTTCATTCAAGAGAAACATTAAATGCGAAAACAGTTTCCTCATAAAATGCTTTTAAAAATGCTTCACAAATAATATGCCATTCAAGCAAACAAAATTATCCCCGTGAAAGTTACAGTGACAAGCTTAGCATCAAAGTATCAGACGTCTAAAATCAAAATGTTAAATTGCTTCCATTTCATATTTAACTGGCATATTAAAGCGTTTAAATTGTTGCTATTTTCCTTGCATTTGAGTTTTATAGTTTCGAATAAATGATCCGTAAAAGAACACGGTTTTTATTTTCATTTGAGAGAAAATTAAATTTCTTCCTTGACATTGAATTGTTAAAGTAATAAAATTAAGAAGGCATTCTCTTAAAGTAATTAGTTTGTATAGAATTGAATGAGTGAATTTAGAAAGATGAAAGTTTAACATTCGATAAAGTTATTTAAAATTATGATAATGTTTTAATATAATTCAAACAACATTTTAAATTGAAGATCTCTATATTGTTTTTACAGCAATAATGTTTTGTATAATTATAATAAATGTTGTGGAATAAACTGGAAAACAGATAGAAGAATAGTCAAGTTCAAAAACATGCTGTTTAATTTGAAAAAGTCAAATATTATTTAAAATTCTGAGACACAATACAACATGTCAAAAGCTAAAATTATAGGTTATTTTATGAAAAAAGAATTTTTACAATCGTATTAAATAAGATATTTTCTGAATCTAAATTACAAATGTAATTAATAACCACTTATCATTTTACTTATAGACTAGTGGTTCCTAACTTTTTCCTGTTACTATTCTCTTTTTAAAATCCGAAATAAATTAGTGAACCACTAATCGGCAGTAACAGGTAAAAAAGAAAAGAAAAACATTTTGGTAGAAAATATGTTTGGTAATACTGTGCAGAATTTTAAAACGGGAAACAAAAACTTACTCGTTAAATATCTTTTCACAAGCATGTATATAAATCTAGAAGAAAAAAGAAAAGAAAAACAATGCAACTGGCAAGTGGTTCTTAAGCACGTTCTAGATGTAAGCTGTCTGTATGCTACGCGCGTTTTTGTAAGATGCCTCATTTAATTTGAGAAAAAAAACCTTCTTACCCTTTCTAGCTGTCTGTGTGAACAAAGAAATTCAATTCAAAGTTTAGCTCAATATGTTTAAGTTCCAGCTATAGATCGAGTTCCTTCAGATAGTTTAGATTGCATTCAAAAATAGATAAGTTGTGCAAAATTAATACAATTGTAATATTTTTTTTCATGAAAAAGTATATTAATTGGTAATTTTCAGTCAAAAGCTAATTTAAATAGATTTTTGAGAACTATCACAGGGTAATCAAAACCAATGAATATTTTTTTTTCTTCAGAAATTAAAACTTTTTTTTAAATATATATTTCAATGAAAATAATTACTTTTTCTATCTGTTATGATGGAAATATATTCCTCCTGTTGAAAATTAGTCATAGAAGACAAGTAAAATTTATTTGATAAATAGCTGTTGAGAGAACCAAATGTGTTTGTATTCATTATCAGCAAGCAATTTAGCTAAAAGTTATTGCACTTTTTAAACATGGCACCAAACTTATCAGAGACACTGAAAATTGTTAAACTATTGCCTCGTAAAGAGACAAATTTAATTTTCAAAAAAATGTCGTCAATAAGGATGCAATCCTTTGCAGCTAAGGAATATAGAATACATAAGAGAAGAAGTACAAGAACAAGAAAAAATATCTTTTTAGCTGTTTTTAATTAGTAGCAGTAAATAATGCATTTAAATGTATTCTTTCTTTTTTTACGTTAGCTATTTAAAATACCGCTATTGTAATTAAATTTTCGTTCTCACCTATTAAACACCGCTAGGAGTTTTCACACCTTGGTTCTAGACATTACAGAATAAAATCAGATTACGAAATAAAAATGACTACATTTATTAAACTCAGTTTGAATTAAATCGTTTATACAGACTAACACTGGTCAGTTTTTTTCTTTTATAAAAAGTAATTAAAGTAATAATTTATTTCAATATATAGATAGTCTTAAATTATATCGACAGTGCTCAAAGGATGTGCACGAGATGAGACAGTGCTCAAGTGCTCTTATGAGACAGTGCTCAGGGATAATTTAAGACTACATGCTTACCAATAGCTAAAAAACATAGGTTAACGTATGCAATTCTAAATTCTAAAAATAAAATACCAATACATAAATTTTAAACCCTGGAAAACGAATTTAAAGTTTGTGCAAAATATTATCCATTAATTAATATTTGAAACCTGAAAACCCGATTATTAATCTAAAAGTTATCTAGGATGTTCCTTGCACAATGTACGTTTTGAAAAGCAGGAAAAATGACAGTTTTAAAAATAGCATAAAAACTATCAGATAACTATCGAAATTCTTTATATTACAATTGGATACGTTGAAGAATAGGAAAAAATTTCAGAAGAATAGGAATAGGAATTTCCTATTCCTATTCAGAAGAATAGGAATAGGAACGTTGAAGAATAGGAATTTAATTTGCTGAAAAAACCTCAGTTCAACGCCTAACTTTTAGATTAATTTGGAAGACTAAAACACGAGAATATGAAATCAGTATTTACAAATTTGTCACAAGCTTACATTAAATTTATTTACAAAACTTGGGTAGTCGGGAGGAAGTGAAGTGATTATGTCTAACCACGGGATTTAAGTCTGATTTAATCAGATACCTGTAAGGGACGTCACGTGTGTGTGTCGAACCTGATTGGATTCTGAATAGAAAAATGCCACGATTTATCTACGATAACGTCACTTGTAGGTACCTAATTGAAAATATAAGCAAATAATTTATTTCAAATGAATGAAAGAAAATTTATTTTATATGATGTATTTTTTGAAAAAGTGGTCAAAATTACTATAAAATACAAAGTTTTTAAAAAAATTGCAGAAAAACTGAGTAGTAATCAATATAACATTATATTTGAATCGGTAAAAAAAAACTGCAATATTATTCTGCATAAATATAGAATAAATTTGTAGAATTCGAATTTATATAGAGAATTTGCAGAAAAACTGAGTAATAAACAATTTGACATTATATTTGAATAGGTAAAAAGAAACTGCAATATTATTCTGCATAAATATAGAATAAATTTATAGAATACGAATTTATATAGAGAATTTGCAGAAAAACTGAGTAGTAAACAATTTGACATTATATTTGAATCGGTAAAAAAAACTGCAGTATTATTCTGCATAAATATAGAATATATTTATAGAATACGAATTTATATAGAGAATTAGAATACGAAAATATGAGCATACATGAATTTTTTGGAAGTTTATGTTAATTTTTTCTTCAAAAATTGAAGGCTAAAGTAAAGCATATGTTTCAAATACATAACAGAAATGTTTTTGCCAACTTTATTACTTATTTTGTTGAAAAGTGGTCAAAATTATCATGCAATACAACGCTTTTAAAAATAGCACGAAAACTATCATGTAATTATTGATATGTTAGAATAGGTAAAAAAAAATTGTAATACTGTTCCACATAAATGGAAAAAGATTCCCACTTCTACGCATAAATTCAGATTTAATTAGAGAACTAGAATACGAAAATATAAGTCCAATGTGTATGAATTTGTCACAAGGTTATATTAAATTTTTTTGCGAATATTGCGAGCATAAAAAAAGAATAGATTCCGAAAACATGAAAGAAAAGAAATGCAAATTCAGGTGAAAAGAATGTTTTTATTTTCCTTTTTCTCTTTGACATTTTTTCCCCGATTTTATAAGCCAATTCAAATAAACTACATTTCATAGAAAAATAGAGATAAAGTAATAGAAATATTTTCCTACATTTTCAAAAACTGATGAGATTTTACGCAGCGTTTCGAATATGCCATTTTCATGAAAATTTTATAATACTTTGTTTAGAATCATACCATTATTTATGGGTACCAAAAAAAAATAAAGCTAATACGTTTTGTTTGAAACAAAATGAAACATTTGTTATGGTAATAACGACAAAAAAAAGCTTTGTATTAATATAGAATCGTCCTTTTTAAGCTCATGACACAAAAGGTGTGTTTGTTTTCGTAATTTGTGGCTGAGAAACAATTTATTGATTGCTAATTTATGAGTAAATTGAATTTTCCAAAGAAGCATTTAATATAACTTAAATAACAACAACAATTGGCTAATTTTCAAATGTTATCATACTGTTTCTTATTGCAGCAATGCTAATTTCAGTCAGATATTTTGCTTTAGGAGTTATTTTTCTCAAATTACAGCTTTAATATAAATCAGTGTTTTTTGTGTTTAATTAGTTAACATTACATTTTCGTATGACAACTTTAATATCAGTCAGTTGTATTTTACCGTATTTTATTACTTAAGTTATTTTTCTTTCAAAAATTTCAACTACGTTGAAATGTTCAGTCATATTTGTCATAAACTTTTTTGAAAATGAAAAAAATTAGCTATGTTTTTTGGAATTTTTTAAATACATTTTTTGAGCTTATTTCATATTATTTCTTTAGTTAGATAAAACTGTAAGTATTTTGTTTACTTATGCTGCTGCTCTGTCTGTATCAAGTCAAANACTTAAGTTATTTTTTCTTTCAAAAATTTCAACTACGTTGAAATGTTTAGTCATATTTGTTATAAACTTTACTGAAATTAAAAAAAATTAGCATTGGAAATTTAGCATTGGAAAAAATTAGGAATTTTTTAAATACATTTTTTGAGCTTATTTCATATTATTTCTTTAGTTAGATAAAACTATAAGTATTTTGTTTACTTATACTGCTGCTCTGTCTGTATCAAGTCAAATGGTCTCAATGATTTTTTTTCTTCCAATAAATAGGTTTAAATGCACAATATTGCCAAGAAAAATGTAAGAAATAAAGATAATTTTAACTAATAAATCAAAGCATGAAATATCTTGAATAGGATCGTTGGCATTATTATTTTTTAGAGGAGATTATGAAAGAAAAAGAAATCTATTATCTTTTGGTAGCTAATGTCTTAATAAAGGGCTCACAATATGGTGGATAGTTTAGTTAAAAAGAATTTTTTTTTCGCACAGAAGAAAAGACAAATTGCATAGGAAAGTTCAAAAAGTTATAACATTGCCTGAAGAAGAACTAATTTGTAAAAGCATTTGTTTACCTTCTCGCTTTTAAATATGGCTAAAAAAATTTCTAGAGAAAAAAAAGTTGGTCTTTAGGGATTAAATTAGCTGCATTATTAAGCTCACTTTAACAAAAAAGATAGCAAAGTAATTTTTAAATTAATTAGATTAAAGTTATAGGAATATGATTTATTTTTTACAATAATGGACGAAAGGGTATTATCACATAAAAATAAGCTCATCGCTTATTAAAATTCTTACTTAAATTTAAAGTATCATGTTTTTGAATTTTGATTTGGATTTTTTAAGTATTTAAATGTTACTTAACATTTTAAGAGTTTTATCTTCTTTTAAGTATTTAAGTAGTCTTTATATCAATTGTTTACATTTTCATTAAAAATAAAATAATTCAAATATATACCAGCATTTACACACTCGAACGACATATTTTTGTAACATGTTAATTGACAAACTTTACGGAAAATTATTATGGATTTAAGAACAAGGTGTTACTTTACGTTACAATAGTTTCGATGCATTTTAAAATTAAGTTTTATAAATTCACTAAAAATCATTTGACTTATTTTGATTAAATTCTTCAATTAGTCTTAAAATGTTTTAACAAAAGTCAACTGTCGAAGGTACCTTTAGCACATTTGTTTCAGTAAGAAATTATTTAGAGTGATTAAGCTATAAGTTACTAAAATGTTTAACACTTCTCTGAAATAAGTTAAAAATTAATTAAATATTTTATTATTATAATTATCAATATTTCATAATAATCATAATTATTAACATTTTATATATTTAATAACTAATTAAATATTAATTACATTTAATTAAATAAGTTAAACATCATCATCATCATATCTGGCCAGACAGCCCAGGGTGGGCCAGTGAATTCCTTTGAATTCGAATCCACTTCTCTCTACTTTTGACACTTGTTCGCCAGTGTTGTGACACTTGTTCGCCAGTATGTGACACAGTTCGCCTTTACAGTAAGGAAATCAGTCTCAACTAAAACCAGCCATCACAGCCTGGGTCTACCTCTTTTCCTGTTCGTTAGTTAACATTGCAGTTCGTAAGTTAAACATTGACTAAAAATATTAAGGGTAAATTTTAAATAATTAATGTGGAACTTCTTAATAAAATTAAATTTTTTTAATGGGAATTTTTTTTCTGAGGAACATTTTATCAATTTTATCTTGATACTTTAGAGCATAGAATGAAAACCATTTATTTGATTAAATTTACTTTTCAGTTTTCTTTACTAAATGCGTGCTAAAAAGAAAAATAATTTTGAAAACCAGAATTTCCAGTAAGCCTTTATCTTAACAATCGGAAAAACTGCCATATGGATGGCTTTGATATCTTGTATTTAGGTTTAATTGCCAGAACTATCGTTTTCTTTTATTGCAATGTTTTTACATTACAAGTTTGGTAGTTTTACCTAAATATTGCCGTCGAGTAGAAATGTTAACAATTTAAATTAAATTCTGTAGTTTCAGCAAACATTTCAATGAAATCTCTGCAAAAAATCAAAATTAATCATCTGTAAATAATAAATTTGTCAGAATTATTGTCAGATTAGCTACTTAAAATGTAATGACAAAGATTAAAAACTGCCAAATCACAATTCACCCTTCTGCTGAAAGGACAACTTCTTTCTACAAAAGTTTTATAAAGATTTCTGCTTATAAATGAAAAAAACAATAATCTATTCTACCAAATGAAACTGTTGTACAGAATTAACGCCTCCATACATTTTTACGTATCGCAGAACAATAATGATTTTAGGTAACGAAAATATACTCTCAGAAAGTGTGATTCCATTTCTGTTTGGAAGCTTTCTCGACGCTAGAACAATAGGTGGTTTATTATAATTGAATTTTTACAGATATTTAATTTAGATGTATGAATGAGTATTAATAAAGAAGTATTAATGAATGAATAAATCAAAACAACGTGGATAAGAAAGTAACTACATATATAATGCGTTTCTATAACAAACTTTTTCTATTCTTCTTCTTCTTATTATTTCGATTAATTTTAATTAATATTTAATTAGTTATTATTAAATACATAGAATATTAATAATTATAATTATTCTAAAATATAAATAATGATATTAATTATTTATTTAATTAATAATTGTCTATTAGGTCGAAATTTGTCAATTATTCTTTACTCAAGCGTTTAATAAAATGCACCCCATTTTTATTTGAGTAGTATCTAATTGATGTTCAATGCATTAGAAACTATGAGTTAAATGTCATCTTACTACTTATGTCAACATGACCAGGGTTGCCACGGGTGACTAAAAATGCAAAAAGTGCTAACTAATAATAAATTAGTATTATTAAATATATAAAATATTAATAAGTATAATTATTCTAAAATATAAATAATTATATCAATTAAATATTTAATTAATAATTGTCTATTATGCCGAAATGTATCTATTATTCTTGACTCAAGGGTTTCATAAAATGTATCCATCTTTATTTGAGTAGTAATTGATGTTCAATGCATTAGAAACTATGAGTTAAATGTCATTTTACTACTTATGTCAACATGACCAGGGTTGCCACGGGTGACTAAAAATGCAAAAAGTGCTAACTAATAATAAATTAATACTACTAAATATATAAAATATTAATAATTATAATTATTCTAAAATATAAATAATTATAATTATTCCAAAATATAATAATTATATTAATTAAATATTTAATTAATAATCCTCTATCATGTCAAAATTTGTCCATTATTCCTTACTCAAATGTTTCATAAAATGTACCCCATCTTAATTTGAGTAGTAATTGATGTTCAATGCATTAGAAACTATGAGTTAAATGTCATCTTACTACCTATGTCAACATGACCAGGGTTGCCACGGGTAAATAAAACTTCAAAAAGTGCTAACTAATAATAAATTAATATGATTAAATATAAATAATTATATTAATTAAATATTTAATTAATAATTGTCTATTATGTCGAAATTTGTCTATTATTCCTTACTCAAATGTTTCATAAAATGTACCCCATCTTAATTTGAGTAGTAATTGATGTTCAATGCATTAGAAACTATGAGTTAAATGTCATCTTACTAACTATGTCAACATGAGCAGGGTTGCCACGGGTGACTAAAAATGCAAAAAGTGCTAACTAATAATAAATTAATATTATTAAATATAAATAATTATATTAGTTACATATTTAATTAATAATTGTCGATTATGTCGAAATTTGTCTATTATTTTTAACTCAAGCGTTTCGTAAAATGTACCCCATTTCTATTTGAGTAGTAATTGATGTTCAATGCATTAGAAACTATTGGTTAAATGTCATCTTCCTTCCTATGTCAATATGTTGCCACGGGTGACTAAAAATGCAAAAAGTGCTAACTAATAAAATTCAAAATTTTACTGTAAGAAATTAAAACTAGCAACTTTTTAAAGCATATTTTGTTTTTCAGTTTACTATTGAAAGTGAATGCAAAAAATTTTTGTATATGGATAATATGGAATGTAAGTCATAATGGTATATACGATTGAATAATTAAAGAGATATTAAATAAATAAAAGCGAATCGAGTTTCTACCACTTTTTACACATATAGTAGCCTCCGACATCTCCGCATGACCCGTTCCTCCTTACTTAAAGCTGCTGCAAAACATTGTGGCATTTTTTAATAATATTGTTTCATATCAGTTCTATTACACCCGCTATACTTAAACAGACCTTTTTAAACTTAGATAGTGACAAAGGAAGCAAACTTAATTACCAACGAAAAGAAAACTAAATTTATGGCATGTTCTCGGGGGATTTTACTACTCGGAAATCGGATTGCATAAATTTGATAAAGTTGACAGTTTCTTATATCTGGGATCAGAGGTTAATGCGAAAAATATGACAGGACTGGAGGTCCAAGGAGGAATCATTGCGACCAATCGCTGCATTTTTTGGGCTGCGTAGATTCCTGAGATCCAGTGTCCTTAGATTTAGTACTAAGATACTACCATATAAAGTGCTTATGAGATCTATACTTACACACGCATCGGAATCGTGGACTCTGACCTCAATAGACGTATCTGTATTACGTGCATTCGAAAGAAGAAAAAAAATCCTTTAAAGTATTTTCGGTGGTGTCCAGATTAACGGACTATGAAAAGGGATATCAACTATGAACATTACCGCCTTTACAAAGAACATGACATTACCAAACATTTCGAAATTCAAAGGATGAAACGGGCTGGCCATCTAATGTGGTTACAGGATGAATGTGCAGCTAAAAGAATTTTTATAACCAGGTCATCTGGGAATCGACCAAGGCGAGGACCCACACTCAGATGGTGCGATTCCAAGGTTTAAGGACTTTCTCGCACTGAACTGTAAAACCTGGAGAATCGTTGCTGAGAACAAGTCAGGATGGAAGAAATCATCGAGAAGGTTGGGGCCAACCCTGGGCTGTGACGCCAATGATGACGATTATTTTGAAATGAGATTGAAAAGCAGTAACATTTTATAAAAATCTTTTTTCACTCAATTTATAATTTTTTTTTTTAAATCAAAATATTGTATTTTTATTGTATCTTGTAAGAGTACAAGCAGACGTATCGTCAAGTCCGTGAAAGTACGTAGTAGTTTTAAATAGTACGTACTAGTACCTAAATTTTTGTAAATACTATGTGAATTTGGAGCATTCATGCCAACAAATAAAATTTAAAAAAAAAAGGGAGAATGCACCCGTATAAGTGTATTCTTAGCGCAAATGATTTAACGGCGTGACATTTTTTAAATTCGAGAAAATATTAGTTTTTTAAAAGTTTGATTTACTCGAAAAATACAGATGATAAGAAGCACGCTAATTTTTCCAGATTTTAAATACTTTCAAAATCTTAAAATTTGCAATTAAATGCATCGTACTAATCTAAATAAATAAAGTTTATTTTATTGTTATCATTTAAAACACAGTGAAAAAAACATAATTCAAAGAACATTCAATTCTTTCAATAATTTCACGCAAAAAAATTGTAAATAATTTATCATTTTAAACGCAAGCCAAATTAAATTAGTTTGCATCGTGGTTCTCTGCTTTTAATTATTTGATCAGTGAAATAAGACGCATCAGAAACAATTAATGCTGAAAGGCTTGCTATAATTAATAATGAAATTAAGTTTGTTTCAAAACAACAAAATGAATAAATTGGGTAATTATGTCCTTTCTTTCATTAATTAGTCTATTATTTTCCTAATCCAGTTATCGCATTTTGCATGAATTAAATTAGAGAAAATAAATTTGGTCTGACATAAATAAAAATAAATTTTACCGTTTAGCAATTTACTTATCTAACGCTGTTTTTTGAAGCTCTGTCGCTAAGGAAATAAAAAAGCCTTAGTTTAGATGCCTTACACTTGAAGCAATGCGTTGATTTTAAACTATCTATATAATCTTGTCGTGAAGAATTATTTGGGCTTTAGAACAGATAAATAACTTAAATATTTTTAAAGTTATTAAACTTTTATAAAAATTGCCAATTTAGTGACATTTTTCCAGCCAAATGAAAATTATCAAAAATCACTACCTTATTCTCAGTTTTTGCAAATTTTTATGAGCCCAAATAATGCAGCATTGGAATAAGTTTTTAAATATTAAAAAATTAGACCACCAAAGCTTTTAATTTGCACAAAATTGTGGGTTTTCTCCATATTGATGCTTTCCCCACTCTTTAAAATAAGTGCAGACAGTGCTGGTTTTAGATAGGCTGAACTTGCCCCAACAGTCTTGAGTAGCAGTCGCAAACTCAGTTGCAAATTCAGTTATAACAAACAGTTGCAAAAACAGTTATAAGAATAGCATATTATTCGCAGAAAAGCATCATTTCATATCATGACGGAGTCTTCGAAAACAGCTATACCACTACAAAAATACAATTCCAATTCCATACTATGTAAGACATGTTAACTCGATTCGATGTTGGGGTACCTTTTCATAGATGAAAGTTGACTTTGTCGATAGCAACCATCGCTACATTGGTAACCCGGACGTGATGTTAACACTCCTACCTTGACAGAAACTCCCAATTCGATGGATTATCCACAAGGTACAGTTGACTTGCTACTTGTGACTGAGACATTATCCACCGCTGTTGCTACTCCGTCTCGATCACACACAACGTATTCACTCGACGGCTAAAGGTAACACAGGAGCGACCATGACCGTGAACTTATTACAGCTCTCACGATCAGCACTCAAAAGTACGGTGATCTTAATTCAGCTCTTATTATGAGATGGTTTTTACCCCAAAAGTTTCTGACAGAAAATTAAAATACAATAAAAAAATTAAAATCTTAAAGAATGATAAAATACAATTCACGATTTTTCAAACTTAGGGAACATTCCTACTGAAAGTGGTTTGATTACTCTACCATAAATGCAGGCCCGGGATACCCTGGTTGATAGGGCGTTAGGCCCATGTCCTAGAGGTCGTGAGTTCAATCCTCTCCGGCTGGTTAAATGGTGACCGGTGCACGTTAAATCTGTCGAGTCACAAAGTCCTCCATGTTCCTACAACAAATCATACCTCTAGGGGTAATGAATTGGAGATTGATCGTTCTCTGGGTCAGATCAAAATTACAATCAATGGACGAATGAATGGGTGTATGGGTCCTCCCTATAAACGGGATGTGGCGTGCGTGTGGCTGAAGTCATATTCTTGGCCATAGATGGCTCCACTGAAAAATGAGAAAAGCATTAACAGCCTTAAATTCGCTTGGTTTCACCAAGCAGGCTTGCTGGTATTGGTAAGTGACATAAGAAACAACAACGACTATAAATGCACCAATAAAATTCTGAATTTCTATGCGGATATCTTATATCAATTTTCATTTTGACGAAGAAGTAGCAAAAAATATTGAGCTTTGAAAAATATTTTGTTTTTAAATGAAAAATCTGTTTTCAATATAATGGAAATCTACTCAAATTCGTTTACTTATAACAAAAAGAAGAAGGAAAGAATATCTTCACTCTAAGGAAAACTATTGAAATTTTTAAGTTTGATTTCGAACGGCATCGTCAGGATAGTTTGATGCGGCTCCAAAGGCTCCGTTTCGGGGAACTTACCCAAATCGCTACATTGTAAAAACAGTGACATAATATACCTTCGAGCTTGGAGTTGAACAATCTGAAAAATCGCGTTAAGGAGCACTTCATTTCATGTTACTGTAATTATAGATTTCAATGTAACTGAGGACATAAAATGGTGGCAGCTACTTTACGCCATAATGTTTTGACTTACGCAGTGTAAAAGGAACATTCCTGGTGTTTCACTACTCTAGGAACTATCCTTGGTGTTTAGTGTAGAGGAGCACTTAGTGGAACACATTAGATTCCCCTAGAGGAGTCTTAGCGTAGAGGAGGACTTAGTGCGTATTTGCCAACATTTCTGATGTTAAGAGACACTAAAAATTTTTACAGTGTAAAATTAGCTTTAATCAGTTGCTTTGAATCATGCATTAAATTATTGCATTAACTTAGTTGCATTGAATCATGTTTTCGGATATGTTGAACTATAGTATCTTTTAATCAAGGTTAGGAAGTATGTTACTATATGATATATGGTGGCTTCATACCATGGTAGAAATAAAGTTAATCTATAAATATTTAACCATTATTCAAAACTCATTCTAAANTTTTTCCCTTCCTTAGTGTTCCTTCAGAAAAATCTCAAAAATTTCCTCTATATAGACATCGTGCCTCAACTCAACCGATTTGATAAAAATAATTTTTCGATTCACATGCGTATTCGATGATTTTTACGATATAGAATCAAGAAATATTTTTCTCTTAAAACCTTTCCATCAAAACAGCCTTTTTGAAAAAAAATTTTAATAAAGAATAAAAATAAAAAAAAAGTAAAAAAAAATAATAAAAATAAAGTAACGACACCTGAAAACTTATTTTAAAAATCTTACCTATCGAAATCTCGATACTAGTTTCTGTGATTCCACCTTTTTTCTCTTCTTAAGTTTACTTCAAAAACTCTTTGGAACGAAATTCTTTAGGTTCCAATATTAATCTTTATAAGTTTGTAGAAAAGGATCAAAACAAACTGGTGTTATTTCATGCGTCAGTACGTGATGTAAAACAAATATCAGAATTTGATTTAAAACAATATTCTTTGGATGAACAACGAAGCTTTCATATTTTTATAATCATTATTTCCGAATGTATAAAATTAACTTGTACATCATCTATTAGGAATATATACTCTAAATCCTTATTTATCGAATTTTCTGACATTGTAAAAATTTTGATTTAAAAAGGAAAAGGACTTTTTAGTTAGCAATTGAAAAAACTGGATTAATAATATTGGCACTTTTAATCTTTCCCATCGATTTCTAAAGCTACAATTAATTTTAATTAAAGGATTAATTTAAATGAATCCATTAATTTTGGAGCAAAAATAAATAAATTATGTTACGAGAAATTATAGAACGCCTATTTAGAAGTGCAAAGGAAATATATTCGTAATTTAAACTTTATTCGAGTATAAAATACAATTTTACGTAAATTTTTCTCCATGACTCTATTAGTTTTATTTTTAATATTTATATGCGATATGATCTTCATTAGCCAAATATTTCAACACACATTTTAAGTAATAAGTTGCAGTGTTTCGATAATTAGAAGATATTTAAAATTGCATAATTAAAAATGAAAACCTGACAATTATTGGTGAAAATCTGACAAATATAGATTTCAAATTAAATTTCGAACGCTGAAAATAGGTTTAAAAAAATAATAATATGAGACTCAGAGAACAGGAGTAAATTTCAGAGTAAGTAAAGGGACAAAGAACCAGGGTTCTGTTCCTGTTCTGAAGTTTGAAACCCACTCAGCTTCAGAACGATGGGTACCAACTAAATCCTGGAAAGTAAAGGCGGTTGGTGCATTATGCTAACCACAATTTCCCCATAATGCAGTAGTTCTCTTAATTGTAGAGCCCCTTAACCTTCGTATCCTTATTCTGCGACAAATGGCTGGTTCGAGAATGTTCCACTTTAAATAATATTATGATAAATTCTTTAAAAAAAAGGAAAACACTTAGTCATATAGGATTTGTTAAATATTAAAGGAATGCTAGTATACATTCCCTGGTTAACTAAAATAACGGTAAAAAACCGTAGCTTGGAGAGAATTTCAGATTTGAAATCAGCGTTAGAAAAGTATCTAAGCTCTGTTGAAAAAATCTCATGCAACAGAAGAATAAAATTGTTCAACAGTTTTATTAAAAAAAAAAACAACTTATTTTCTGGAGCCGCGATGGCTCAGGGGATAGAGCGCTCGCCTTCCAATGAGGTGAACTGGGGTTCGATCCCGACGATGGCTGGTCGATACGAATTCCACATCCGGCTTGCCCGGACCACAGTGCTGACATGAAATAGCCTCAGTGGTAGACGGATTATCGGTTAGAGTCCCCTTGCCGTCAGGCTAACCATGGGAGGTTCTCGTGATCTTCCTCTCCATGTAGCGCAAATGGGGGTTAGCTTCATCAAAAATTTATCCAGGAAGGCAAAATTCTCCCAATACTTGCTCCAGGAGTTCCCTTGTCTTCTAGATTGGGTTCAAAGTTACAAGGCTACGGAGTTGAACATTAGTAGTCGTAAACCCAAAAATTGGGTCGGCTGTTCATCGACAGTTATAAAAAAAAACAACTTATTTATTGAAATAGAATTAAATAGTTAACAATCTATCTCCCTTGATGTGATGAAAAGCTGGAAAGAAAGCTACAAATATTTTATATAAATATTTGATATTAAAAACGAAAATTTTTAACGAAATATGTTTGCTATTTGAAAATTTTTAAAATAAATTTGTTATATTTGATCATATTAGATAATATTAAAGAGAACAAAAGACTAATATTATTCTCGATATTTATCGTTCTCGCTGATACTTGTCCTCACCAAATTCAAAATACATCATTAGATTTATGGCCTAATTCCTAAAATTCTAACTAGATATTTGAAATTTGATACCTGACTATTTTAAATCCCCTTTTTTTAAATCTCCAATTAGATTAATTTATTCAACTTTCATAGACACGTGCCAATGACTATTTTGATTTTCGCCTGTTTACTGCATTCTGATTAACTACTAAATATATTTATAATCAAAATGTTATTATCAACAATATTATAAATAACTTAATATTTTTTTAATCATGAACTACAACTACATTATTATAAAAATCTAAATGTACTTTCAGCCAATTATTCAGCATACAACTACAAACAACGTCCCTAATGGTTTTTGAAATCTGTTTCATAAATAAATCTTTCACTCTAAAGCAAATGTAGTTTTATGTATGCGATTTAGCTTCGTTAGAAACACAAATAAAATAGAGCTTATTTAGCGTTTTGAAATATAGAATGCAAATATTTCAAATGTAACATTCATTTGAAATTTTAATTTAATGTTATAGAGAATTTTATTAAATAATATAGGCAGTTTCTTTACATTATTTTTCTTTTTCAATTCTCAACATTATTTTTTTTTAAAATTTTACTTAATCCTTTTTCTTTTCGTGTCACTAATATGGGGAAAGGGAATAACATCGAATATATTATTTTACATTTATTATTTTTGCCTATTAATCATGCAAAGATAAAGAGACAACATCAAATAGATTACTTTACATTCATTTATTAGTTTTGCATATCCATTACGGGCAACGGAAATCTACACTTAATAAGTTACTTTACATTCATTTATTGTTTTTGCAAATCAATTATAAGCGAAAGGAATCAGCATCGAATAAATTACTTTGCATTCTTTCACTATTTTTGCATATCAATTACGAGCAAAGTGAATCAACATCGAATAAATTACTTTACATCCCTTCAATGTTTTTTGCATATCAATTACAGGCGAAGTAAATCAACATCGAATAAATTACTTTACATTCATTTATTGTTTTTGCAAATTAATTATAAGCAAAAGGAATCAGCATCGAATAAATTACTTTACATTCTTTCAATATTTTTGCATATCAATTACGAGCAAAGTGAATCAACATCGAATAAATTACTTTACATTCCTTCAATTTTTTTTGCATATCAATTACAGGCAAAGTAAATCAACATCGAATAAATTACTTTACATTCATTTATTATTTTTGCATATCAATTATAAGCGAAAGGAATTTACACTCTTTCAATATCTTTGCATATCAATTACGGGAAAGGGAACCAACATCGAATAAATTACTTTACATTCATTTATTATTTCTGCATATCAATTATAAGTGAAAGGAATCAACATCGAATAACTTGCTTAACATTCATTCACTATTTTTGCATATCAATTACGGGCAAAATGAATCAGCATCGAATAAATTACTTTACACTCTTTCAATATTTTTGCATATCAATTTCGAGCAAAGTGAATCAACATCGAATAAATTACTTTACATTCTTTCAATATTTTTGCATATCCATACTTATTAAGGGATATTAAACATAAAAAAATGTAAAATATCAAATAAAACTTAATTTATTTTAATATAAAACATAACCTGTTCAAAGTCGTTGATAAGTAAAATAACAGAAAAATAAATTATGACGTTCTCTTTTACATTCTTTTTTTTTTCAACCTAAACTTTACAGTCCAACACATTTTAATGCTTTTCAGTTTTCAAAAACTCCTGAAAATGAAGACACCTTTTAATAAATGATTAAGTATCATAGCAACATAATTTATTAGACATAACCTGATAAATACATCAGCCAAACCTAATGTCCAACGAAATTTCAACAGAAGTACGAATCATAAATCTTCTTTTTAAAGAATTCTCGCATCTTTTAAAAAATAATTTAATTCAATTAGATTACAAAAGGGAATTTGGAAAAACTGCCTAACCACTTAGTTACTAAGTTTTTCTTCCCTTTAGATTGATTTATCACTTAACCGCAGTGCTATTATCCGAATTTTTTCCCTTCCTTAGTCTTGTTAGAAGTCAATTTTTCTTTTTTTGCCTTTACAATTTTTTTCCCTTCTCTTTCTCTTATACTTTTTCATCACCTTGCAATAAGGGTGTCGTAAAAGATGTTGGCTGAAAGAAAAATGTTCCCTTTTGGAGTCTTTACTTCTTTTACGTACGAAAGTTTTTCTAACTAGGTGTCCGAGAGTCGATTTATTATCGCCTATAAATAGCTGTTAAAAAGGAAAATTTTTGAAGAAAAAAAATGAAATTAATGCTAAAAATAAGGAAAACTTTTCGTCACAGAAAGTTTAAAAAATTGTTGGTTTTATACATTTAACTTATTTCCAGGAACTCAAAAAGTGCTGAAAAATGTCAGAAAAGTGAAATTGAGTGATTGTTAATCTCAATATATATTTCAGTCTGTAAATGTCCACTGTAAAAAGTTCCGAATTAAATTACTCTAAAAAGTACCGGGGTAAGGGTACCGTTAAATCCATTTATCGGAACATGTTACTTTGCTGAAGTATTAAGTGAAACTTAGTGTTTAAACTTGTGTGCATTGGATGTTAAAGTTACTCTGAAAAAATTCTTTATCAAATTACGGTAAAAAGTACCAGCACTCAAAGTGCCGGGTTTTTTTACCGTAAAATTATTAAACAGAATGTTATTAGACAAAAAATTCATACATCGTAATTTTTACAGAAATATTTATTCAATTAAAGTTATTCAGTGATTTTAGAGTAATTAAAATTAAAATCACCGTAAAATTACTGAATAACATTAATTAAATAAACATTTCTGTAAAAATTACGATATCCTTCTCCTAACTTTTGTGCACTGCTTTCGTAGAAGATAAACGATTATTAAATCTTTAATGGATTGACTTATGCTTAAATGTTTTGCTGAAATAACGAGTGAAACTTTGTGTTAAGACTTGTCTTCATTGGATGTTAAAGTTACAATGTAAAAAATTCCGGATCAAATTACCGGAAAAAGTATCGGCCCGCAGGGTACAATGAAATCCATTTTTACCGGAACATCTTACGGAACAAAATATCTGATATAATTTTTTTTCAGTAATAATTACTCAAAAATCAGTGTGTTACTCTAATTAATATTACTGTGAAAATTACGATATACTATTTTACAGTAAAAATGCATTTTAAGGATGATGCACTCAAAATGCCAGTACTCAATTCTATAGTTTGATCCAGAGTTTTTACAGTGTACGTTTTACAATTAAAGTAAAAAAAATGTAGTTCAATATTTCAAGATATTTAATTTAGATTTATTTACGAAGATAAGTATTGAAGAGAAGGAAGAAGTGATTTCACAGTGCCAGACTTTTCTTGGTTATCTGATTTTCTTAGAAAGAAGTTTCATCAAAAATTACGGAAAAAGTCTACAAAAGTTAGATACACATAAAATATTTGTTTTCGTGTGATTGCCCTACAGTTTTAGAATTTCTAGTTAAAAATAATTTTATTTGATTGTTATTATGAATTTACTTAATTGTTATGATATTGCTTACATAAAAAAAGATGATATTCAAACTGTTAAGAGTGAGAAAAAACTTTTATGGATTGTTTTTATTAAATACGGCTTAACAGCCAGAATTCTATTTGCTCTAACTAGGCCTATCTGAGGAGGAAATTTTGTTCAGTGTAGTTGGGTACATACTGTAGCTGAGAAGGTTAATCGGTCAATCTCATGACTGGCTGAACAGGGATCAAAACCCATCTCAGATACCACAATATTTATTCAATTTCCTTTAAATAATGAAGAGTTTCTAGTATTCTAGTTCATTCGGTGACCCTAGACTATTAGAAAACGAAACTATCATTCACACATAAATGGCGCAGCATCCACAGAGCTCTTATGTCCATTAAGCTTTATTTTTATGGTTTAGAAACTATGATAATTGTAAATTATTACAAAACCATGTAGTTTTGCATTCACGGTTTTTTGACCGTGCCAGTTGAAAACGGTTTTGAAACCGTAAAGGTAAATAAATGTCCACAGCCATAAACATTATGATTAATCGGATGAACAGACTGTTACCGGGTACTTTACCTTAATTTCAGCATTGCATTTCTGACAGTGTAAATTTTTTCCCCACCAGTAATGCCATTATCATACCAGACGATAATTTTTTTCAGAATTTTTTTCTCCGTGTATATACAGGGTGATTCTAAAAAGATGGGAAAAATTTTAGGAAGTGATAGTGCACACCCAGACAAACAATTTTTAATTTTTATCAAAAAATGCATGGTCGCAAAGGTGCTGGCGCATTTGGAAAGTTTTTTCATGCAAACGAGAAAGCTCCATTCCTATTGCGAGTTACTGCGCTACGTTATTTGTCGCCAAGCTTTCGGCCGCTGCAAGGAAAGTTCGCCTATCTTTTCTTCGCCGTTGTACCAGCATAGCCGCTGCCGGCCACTGTTTTGAACACTTATTGTAATCACATGCCATTAAATTCGCTTTTATAACTTAACTTAATCGTTCTTTGTGTGTTTTTGCCTCATATAAGAACATAAACTTTGACGCCCTCTAGCGGTTTTGGGTTTTGTTTTCGACCATGCATTCTTTGATAAAAATTGTTTGTCTGGGTTTTTTCCTATCACTTCCTAAAATTTTCCCCATCTTTTTAGAATCACCCTGTATATTGCAATATGCGAAAGTATCATGAATCATTCCAATTTTAGTAAATAAACTCAAGATTGAATTGAATTGACAGAGTAATATTTGAAAAATAATACGTATTTACAGATGTTTAATTATCAATAGAAATATTAGTGAATCGTTTACAAAAAATAAACAAACAAAATACATTTCAAAAAGAACTTACTCATCAAGAAGTTTTTGAAGAAAAAGAATAAATAAAAGAACACTGACAAGAAAGAGAAATCTTGTGAACATACCTCCCGAGTGTAATGGAGCATGATCCCAATTCAACATACTTCACTAAACACAGAATACCCTCATTACAAACGGTTTCATGGAGAGTACATCAACAAGGAAAAAAAAAGTTAGAACAAATGGAGTTTCAAAATGAAAGCAAAATGGCGCTAAAATAAAAAGCGACAAAAAGGCTTTACAGCAAGTGTCAAATCGACCAATGCAATTCTAACCGTCTTTCGAGTTTTTCTAACAACAAAAGTGATTCGAGATGGACAATAAAAACAAAAAGTCAAAATCAATTGGAGGAAAACATGAAGAAGATTAAGTTGGAAAAAGTATATAATCCCTTAGTTTAAAAAAAATGAAATGTTGTAAGCAGAAAATGGATATAAAAGTTATAAGAGAAAGCTAAGCCTAAACGTAAGAAAAAAGAATTTAATTGTTACCATTTAACAGATGGATTGAGATCCAGCCAGATGCGTGTTTCTAAAATTATTATATGGAACATATTATTTTAGCAACATTCACCTGCTGTTTAAAACCTTTCTTATGGGTGAACACGAAAAAAAGTCTTTTTTTTCTTTCTTTTTTTTATCAGATGTGTGCTGCTAAAATTATTATTTAAATTATAGCGTGAAAAATAGAGTTCGATTTAAAATATCTATATTAAGTGAGCAAAAAATAATCTTATTTTTTTTAAAATTAGATGTGAGTTGCTAAAATTATTATGCGGAAAATAGAGATTTTAAATAACTGTATTGGGCGAACAGGAAAAATATCGTGGAAAAGCGAATAGTGGAAGAACTGAAAAAAAAGGGGGATAGAGCGTTATTAAAAATTTTTTATAATTTTTTTTAATTAAAACAGATTTGAAGAAATATTTGCATTGTTATCTATTTAAAGTACTATTTATGAAGTATGTCGATAATTAATTATTATTTTTCAAACTGATCTGAATTAAAATAGTCTTTGTTTCCCCCAATAAAATGGTAAATTTTTTTTAATAATATATTTTGACGTAAAATAATATTTAACGAAATATTGACATTGGTCTTTTTAAGACATTAATCATGAGGGACATTATTAATTAAGGAAACAGTGAACATTTAAAACAAAAAAGTGAAATTTTTATTAAATCAAATTTTAACAAAACAATGGTAGCATTAATAGTTAAAGTCTGTGCTCAAAGTTTTAGAAAAAATAATAATAATTAGTTTTAAAGTTATAACTGAAAGTATGGTTTCTAATTGTTAATAATTAAGAAGTCCCTGCAAATGAATTTTAATATTTTGAACTAAATTTTACCGTGATACATTGTTTATAGGCATTTAAATAAATTTAAGTGGATATGGTAGCCGCATTAAGTTATTACATACCTAGAGAAATTTCTTATTTTCTTTTCATCAAAAATTATTTCGAAAAACATATTTCAATTATATTTATTCAATCATTAAAAAACTAAACTTAGGTATTTTATTTTCTCACTGTCGTTGAACAGCCGAGCCAATTTTGGGTTTAAGACTACTAATGTTCAATCCCGTAGACTTGTAATATTAAACCAAATCCATAAGAGAAGGGAACTCCTGGATCAAGTATTTCATAATTTCATAACCGTCGTTGAACAGTCGACCAAATGTTTCGGGTTTACAACTATTAATGTTAAACTCCAAAGCCTTGTAATTTTGAACCCAATCCAGAAGACAATGGAACTCCTGGTTCAAGTATTGAGAAACATTTGCCTCCTTGGAGGACTTTTTGATGGAATCAACCCATATTTGCGTTATATGGAGAGGAAAATCACGAAAATTTTCCCTCGTTAGCTTGATGGCATGGGAATTCTAACCCATGATCGATCTACCAATGAGGATATTTTACGTCTTCACTGTGGTCGGTGCGAACCGGATGCGATATTCGTATCGAACAGCTATCGCTGGAATTTGAACCCGGTTCTTATCATTGGAAAGCGAAGGCTCTATCCCCTGAGCTATCACGGCTCTGAATCAAGTATTGAGAGAAATCTGCCTTCCCAGAGGATTTTTTTTTATGGAATTAACCTGCATTTGCGTTACGTGGAGCGGAAAACCACGAAAATCTCCCACCGTTACCTTGGAGGCAAGAGGACTCTAATCCATGATCCGTCTTCCACTGAGGATGTTTTACGTCAGCACTGTAGTCGGTGCAAGCCGGGTGCGGTATTCGTATTGACAAGCAATATCTGGTATTCGAACCCGGTTCATCTCATTGGAAAACGAAAGCTCTATTTTTTGAGCCACCACGGCACAAACTTAAGTATTAATCAGATTAACTTAAAAGTAAACAAGGCACACCAAAGAGTATCTGAAAATTTTTTCATAGTAACAAAACAAAAACTGACGCGCAAGGAATTTTTTAAAATTATCAGAATGTTAAAAAAATTCCAAAACGTGAAAAATAAAAACTTTTTCAACGAGAACTGCATATTAATATATAGATCTTCAAAAATTCAAACCTTTTTTTAATTCGATAAGGAAAACTCCGATTTGAACAAGATTGGTTTCATATTACTTAGTAAAATGTAAATTTCTTTAATATCTCAAAAACCAAATAATGGAATTTTTAGGAGTTTTTCTCACTCTGAATGTTCATTGTTCCCTTTATAGTTTTTAAACCGATCTTAATCACAGGAACTTTTTTTCCAAACCTTTTTACTTCATCATCCTTTTTTTTATTAAAAAAATTTAATTTTTGAAAAACAACCCTTTTTTTGATTTTTCGAACTGTCAGCTTTTTAAAACACAAGTTATAAGAGACGTGCTTATTTCTGCGCATTAAATAAATCATAAAAAAAAAACGCCATTTTCCTTCTCGCACTTTCTTCGAAAATTACTGAGAAAAAAGTGGTAGAGATGAAATTACGTTTAACTCACACAGTCACAAAAGTTCCAATTTTCGAACGCTTTGTCGAAGGAAGATTTTGTTGCCACGGGTTCTCTGCTAGGAATAAGAAAAGTATTCCAACCCCCCAGAAAATTCCGGACACGTACCGCTGTCGCTGCTGTCACAATCTTATGGCAGAACCCCCTGCGGAGAGAAGTTCTTTAAAAGCGAAATATCATTTTTCTTTGCTCGACAGGGGAAGACTTTTCCAAAAATATGGAAGAATTGCACCCTAATTTAAAAGGGAAGAATGCTGTTACATTTCTGCCTTGCAACGTAACTACTTCTCTTCAGTTATTTATTATTTGTTTAGGGTGACATTCATAATCAGTGAACTTCTATATGCGGATATTTTGGCTACTTTTATTAAAAGCATTTTCCTATTTTTACGGAATAAATGAGCGACAGAGGAAATTTTAAGAATTCTTTATCTTGACGGAAGTTACTGTTGAAAAATAGGGAATATTTCACGAGAAGGTTAGGTTTTAATGAAAAAGAACTATTATTATTACCGTTAAAAGAACATGAAATTGACAGAAATAATTTTAAATAAAAAACACAAACTCCGACAAAATAAATAATCAAGCCTATTTTAAATTAAGGTTGATGGCGATGTTGTATTCACCTGTTCTGTTAGGAAATATGTTGGAATTAGTTTTTTGTATTTTAATTAAAATTAAAGTCCATTTAATTAAAATATACCTAAAATTCTTTATTGAATGAGCAGATTTAGGTCCATGGATTTAGTTCCTCATTCTATTAAGTTGAAATTTAAACCTAATTATTTTTCTCGATTACTATTGCAATTTCATCCAAAAACTTGTTTTGAAATTCTTATTTAAGTTTCGGTTACTATAAATGCTTTTTTCAAGTTTTTGCGAATGGCGTGAAAAACTAAATTCTAAATTTTGCTTTAAGATTTTAAATAATTATTTTGTATGTATTATTTAAATTGTATCCGTTATTTGCACTTAAATTTTCATGAAATCTATGACAAAAGTAAATACGTATATCATAAATTTTACTTTATAAAAAAGCAAAGGAAATCTAACTTTAATTAAGGTTTGAAATTAGGAAATATTTTTATCATATATTGCTGCATAATATTATGTGATTGCTTTATGATATTATAAGTGAACAACAATTAGCAAAGGAAATCTAATTTTAATTAAGGTTTGAAATTAGGAAATGTTTTTATCATATATTGCTGCATAATATTATGCGATTGCTTTATGATATTATAAGTGAACAACAATTATATTTTTAAGTCATTAATTTGGAACAATATTCGAAACTTACAACGTAATTATGACAGAGAATGATATTAAGAAAGGCTGATAAATAAATGCCAAAATAACTCTTATTAAATTTGTGCCGGCAGTAAAAAATATCTGTATCTTCTTTATATTCGTATATTAATCATTATATTAAATAATTTATCTACCCAATGAAAATTCATGAAACGGTCATCATCATCACCCAAAGATTAATGTTTGTTGTTATTTAAAGACGAAATTTTTTAATTTTTTTTATCCCATATTCATAAATTTTAAATAAATTTTATAATAAAAGAATTTTATCCTTTGTTTATGTTTAAAGTAACTATAACAGTTCAATTACCCGAAAAAATTTATTCTTTACAAGTTTTATTTCTTTTTTCTTACTTTCTTATTTTTTGAACTTTCCTCTCTTTTACTCTTTGATTTTAATTACTTCACCTAAGAGATTTAAGTTTCGATAATAGCATTATTTGTTCAATGTTCTGTTTAAAAGTTATCTGATAGCGCAAAAAATGAAACGCCATATATCAGATTTTTTTTGGTGATCTATTAGTTAGAATTTGTATAGGTTGTGTTATAAGATTACAGCAGACAAAATAAAGTAATTGGTAATACTATACTTTTTCAAGTATTTCTTTTTCTCTCTTGCTATTTATAGACTTTTGCTTAAAAGTCGCAGAAAACAGTTCATTATGAAATGCTAAAAAACATTTCACATTTAATACTTAAACATAAGTTACGGATAATAAAAACTTGTATTTATACTTTTTAAAATAAGCTTAAAATTTTATGTAATTGAAGAAAATGAATATAAGAATATAAAAAGTAAGAGATTGTTTTTTATCTGAATTTTTTATGTGTGCGTATAGATATTTTATTTTGAAGAACTTCCACTAAGAAGTTTATTATTCCACAAGTTAAAAATTCCGTAACAAATTGCGTTAAAAAATACCGGCTCTCAGGATGCCGTTACTTTTTACCACAAAAACCATTTTTACCGTAACAGGTTACTGAACAAAAATCTGATAAACCGTAATTTTTACAGTAATAATTACAGTCAATGACTCACTCTAATTACATATATATTGCTGCAAAAATTAATGTATAATATTTTACCGTAAAAATAGATTTTACGATGAAATAGATTTTACGAATGGTGTATCCAATGTGCCGGTACTTCATACCGTAAATTGATCCGGAATTTTTTGCGGCATACATTCAGTAAAATATAAAGAAATGTTTGAATCACAGTTTTTTTTTTTTTTTTTAAGTACGTGTTTAAAATTACCACAACTTATGTGTATATATAACTATACTTATATATATACTAATGTGTAAATATAACAAAGAAATTCTTATCTAAGATAAAAGTTAAAAAATATGCCTTAAAGTGAAGAATATGAGTTATAATTTGATAAGATGCTTATAAAAATTTCAACTCTTTACAAACCAATAAGTTTTTTTTTTAAATGCAGCAGTTATCATATGTTTACATTTTTAAATCAAAATCACAAAAAAGAAGCAAGGTACTTTTCACCGTAAAATCCATTTTTGCCAGGACATATTAAGGGAAAAAATCTGATACACTGTAATTTTTACAGTAACAATTACCATAAAATCACTGAATCATTAATTAAACTAATTAAAAAATATTACTGTATAAGCTACGGTATAATATTTTACGGCTAGATTGGATTTCATGGTAAAATGGAATTCACGGATGGTGCTCTCAAAGTGCCGGCACTTTATACAGTAATTTGAATCGAAATTTTTTACAGTGTAGAACCATACATTTATCTCTCTTTTATCAAACGCTTTTCCCTTTCTTTTGGAGTTGTTCCATTGGTGCATAATAAAGAAAAGCTGCGCTTTTATTTGCTATTATTTACCAAAGAAAAATGTTTTTATTCATTAATATGTTCTTCTGAAAAGCTACATTTTAAAAGTATGTAAGAATAAAACTAATGAAATGAAGAAAGTGAGAATTTCATTAAAATTGACTCATATTAAAGTTACCGCCACTACTACAAATAATTACTCTATAACTCTATACTATTTGTAATATTAAATTAAAGTAAAAGCAAATATCATTTCAAAAAGTTAAATTTACTTGATTCAATGAAAATAATTTACAAAGGTTATAATTTACTAAGGTTTTACTTTTTTTCTCACCAAAATATAGAAAAATATTGGTTGAGTGAATCGCTCTTTATAAGATATATTAATTATTTTAAAATGCGATAAGTAACAATTAATTATTAAGTTATCGTTGAACTATACACAAGTTAATTCTTGAACTATAATATCGGTATTTTGAACAGTATAATAGTGTAAATTTTTTGGAACCTAAATTAATTAGCTGATTAATGTGATTAAATATTGTTCTCGTTCAAGTTGACACACCGCATAGCGTAAACAAGTTTAAAAATGAATTAATTTGCATAATAATATGGTTCAAACTTACAGCATAAGTGAACGATATTATGGTTCAGCTCTTTCAAAAATTTTCAATATCTTTGATTCCTTATATTTTTTGATTTTGTTTTCCTTTCGTTCAAAATTTGGAAGTTATTTTTAAGATAAGAAATAAACGCTGCTAAATGAGTAATACGCAGAAACTGTTGAAGTTTTTTTCGCTTTCAGAAGTTCTGAAAACCTCTTAAGCTTTTAAAAAAACATTAGGGTATAAAAAATATCAGACGCTCGATAACAGGGTCTCATTCACAAGACTCACCACACATGATTAAGGAAAATTATTGGAACATCGGGTACAAATTTAACTTTGATAACGTCTAAACTTCTTTCACCCCTGTAGCAGGAACTCACCTTGATTATCTGGAATGTTATTTGATTCATGTAAATGCCAATTCCTTAGTAATATGAATTCCCAATTCTGCATAGCACTTGGAAATGCATCTTAGCCAGATGTATTGTTTTTTCTATTTTTCCTTCGGGAAAATGCTTTTTCGGCTTTTTCTTTTTCAAATCTATTTTGTTTTTCTCATTTCCGCACGGTGAAAGTCATGAGAATTGGTGCCTCTTTTTGTGTGCTCAAACCATCTCGATTTTATACACCTTAACAATTTTTAAAGCTAACAAAGTTACTACGTTATTAAACGTTGTTAAAGTTAAGTAGAAAAAAAATCCAAAAACCTCCCACCAGAAATCTTTTTTTTTTAAACGTCTATGCGTGTTTTCTCAGCAACTAATGCTTCTGATAAGTTCGAAATATTTCTGAAGTTTTTCTTATATGTTTGAATGATTTCTGAAATATTTTAAAATAACTTCTCATGTAGGAATGCATCAAAAATAAAACCTTAGAAATACTCCACACGAAGAATTTTTTTCTCAAAATTATAATTCTAAAACATTTTTGTGAGTAGTTTTTAAACTAATTTGTGACATAATTGTGACATTTCGAGATGACAGTATGACGATATGACTCTCACTATAACTACGGCTAGGTAAGTAAAATTATGGTTTTTATGATACCAGAAATATCAGATCAAATAACAGTTCCAAAGTAACGGAGCTCCTTTCAGAACTAATATAGTCAGTTACAATTACACAACATTGAAAAATATAAAATTTTTAAATATCTCCTTTTTTGTTTTAGTTGTTCAAGTCTGTTTAGACATTCATGAAGGCGAGATATTTTGATCAAAGAAAACTGCATTTTTGCTGACACAACCGAGTTTCAAACCTTACAATTGCTAATCTGTAAAATACCTTTGAAAATAACAAGATAATTTTTAAAATAAATCTAGTTCTGGAACAGATCCAAAATATCTGTTACATAAAATATTAGCCATCTCTAACTTCCATTGGAATAAAGGAATTTTTACAATTCAAAGCAATAATTCTTGCCTTTATAACTATTAGAATAAAACCATTATTCTTACTGAGGTAGACACCATAAATCTTATTTGAAAATGTGATATTGCAATTTTATGCCGAATCATTTCTCAAAACGGTAGACTTTGTTAAATGTCAGATAAACTAACAAACGTTGGAATAACTTATCCAAGTTTCTTTTTCTTATTTCTCATTTCGACACGTAGCAATTTTTCATTTATTTCATTCATTAATTCGCTTTTCAACAAGCTACAATAACTACTATAAATAAAATAAATACTATAAATAAAAAACTAAATTTCGAAAAATGCTGTATTTGCTAACAAAATAGATACAGCATTAATTCACATCTTTTATATTAATTTGATATAAGTTATATTCTGTTTATTTTACTGAACATTATGTAATAAACTTTTTGTATTACATATAGCTTAGCACTAAAAGGAATTTCTACTGATAATTATAAAATAATAATTTAATTTTAATAACTAGTGATTGCAATTAAAACAAATAAAAATTTATTTAATTAATAAATTAAATCGATTAATAAATTAAATAAATAAATAAATAAATACATTAATTAAATAAAAAATAAACTAAATTAATTAATTATTTAATTAAATAAATAAAATTAATAAATTAAATAAATAAAATTAATTAAATAAATTAAATTAATTAAATAAATAAAATAATTCAAAAAAAGAAAACTTGACGTATTTATCCTTATTCATTATCGAAAAGTTCAATATATTTGAAACCTTGCATTTTAGTATCAGATATGCATGATTGCAAAGATAGAAACAAAAGTAAAGTTAAGATATGTCAAATACTCATAATGTTAAATTTCAGCATTGCATTTTGCCTGAAACAGGTAATACCTGTTCACTAAACATATTTTAATTAGTATACTAAAGTATTGTATGGTACATGGAGTATTTTTAACGTAATCACAACACTAAACTCCGTTTACATTAGTAATATTTAACTTCAAAAAAAAATATATAAATCATGTATTGCTTAAGAAGTTAATTATGTTCCAATAATAAGTTTCGAAGACGTAAATGCAAAGTTCCAACATTTGTTTGAAATAGAAATTGCCTATTTCAAGGATTTAAGATTGTAAACAGTGAAGTTGGTTCAAAATATTTTTTTTAAATCTCTTAATTGGGTACTTGTAAGTGACATCATCGTAGGTCAATCGTGTCATTTGTCAATTCAGAAGCCAATCAAATTCGAAACATTCGTGACGTTGCTTATAGGAATCCAATTAAATCTGATTTAAGTCACGTGGTTAGGCATAATCACTTCGCTTCTTTTCAAGTTGCAAAACTCGATTCTTTCAGAGTGCAAAAGAACATTGAATATTGCGTTTATGTAAACATTTTTACCTTGTTGGAATGTGCAATGACTTCAATACCAAGTAAAGCTTTATGCCGTGAACATTTGAAACGCTATTGTAATGTTTTATTGTTTCCTTCATTCCATCAATATATTTCGAAACTATAAACGCAAAATTTTATACAATGATTGCTCTAAATATTTCAGGAAAATCTTCGTTTTGGTGTTTCGGAAAATAAATAATGTGATCACAAGTCATTTTAATATCATTTGTAACATAAAAAGTATATAAACTTTCAGAAATATTTTTGAAGCAGGCATAATTAGTATGTTTTGTACCATGTGTGTAATAACCGTATGAATTAAGTTTAAAATGAATGGGAGTGAAGTATTTAAGTACATTAGTCTAACAGAGTAATTCGAGTCCCACACGAGGCTCTGGATATTTCCTCGTATTTGCATATCAAATCTTGATAACTGGAATTGGATTGCTCATTTAATTCTAAGATTGCTTTGGGAATATGAGAATGCTATGGGATGAATTAAGTATTTGGCTTCCAATTTTAATCATATTTGTAGTAACTGTGGACGAATTTAAATAAGAAAAGGTATAAGGAATTGTAAAAATGCACTTAATATTGAACTTGATCTTTGCTTAGAAAAAAAGTTATAGTGCAGATTTTAATTAATCGAATTAGATTAATCGAAAGGATTCAATCTTTCTTCATCTCTTAGATTTAAAAAAAAATTCTGCAGGACATAGTGAATACTACACTGAGAGAAAAAAGTATGAATTTCATTTGAATTTTAGTTTGAGAAAATACAAATTTATACAATAACAACTAAATTTTTACATACATTTTCTTTTCTATATTCAGGTAGAAATAAATTTTTTTCCGACCAGTTGGCCTTTGGAAGATAACTAAATAAAACTTCATCACTATTAATAAAATAAAGTGAAAAATGGCTGCGAAAATTTTATTTACAAAATGGATTTTAACAAAATATGTTTTGATCCTGTGACTAGTATTTATAAGTTTAAAAATTACAGAAATGTGAACTATATACCTAAGCTGCACAGTAACTTTTACTCATAGCTCGAAGGTACTGATCTCTAATTTAAAACATTTGATGTGTTTTTTAATATTTTAGAGAAATGTAACCATCAAAAGTTCATTTGAAAGATAATTAAATTTACAGGCTTTGAAAATCTGTTGATTAATACCAAAAAACATATGGTAAGGAAAAAGAAATTTCATAAATAAAGGAAATTCCCCTTTATTAATAAATTATATAATTGTTTGAAACAATCAGATAAAGTAAATAGTAATATTTACTGTCATCTTATAAGGAATCCTATCCTTTTTATTAATAATAGTATTTTATTAAGGTTAGAAATTGATCTATCCAAATATTCATAATTCTTAATAAAAATAATCTTACTTTAGTTCATAAATTTGTAATTCCGTATTCCTTACATTTTCGTGATCATTCCAAATAGGCCACTCTCGACAAGTCTAACTTTCGATTGGTCTATAGTGGTTGAACACAATAAGTACAATCACTCAAGTGGAAATCCCCATTCAGCAAATGAGATATATAATTATCTCCATGTTTATTTTAAAGAAGACAAAAATTATTGAATTCAGAACAATTTACTGTTAATTCAGAGCAAATCTCGGAGATCCAAAAGATGCATTCTTTCATGAGATTTCGTTAACAATATAGTAGATACAAAAAGAAATATAAGATGTTTACTACTCGAAACACTTATGTTTTCTCATTAACTCGGATGTATTTATAATTTATGTAAAGCTTGTAAAAAAATACAGAAAATCAATCAACAAAACATTCATTAATGTGAGATTAAGATGTGCTTCGATTGTAAATAGAACAATTAACGTTTGAAACTCTTCTTTTCGGGCAAAACCTATCCCAAAGTAGATTTAATTTTGACTAGGCTGAACTAGATCTTTAGAACCGGGTTTTCCTTTAACTTTGTTGTTGCAATGCAGCCTGGTTTAACTTCGTGGTTTAAATCAAGTTTAAATTAAAATTAAACATCATTCTGATAATAACTGCGCTGACTTAAACACTTGCCCCTATAAGAGCAGGATGTTACGTCAAACTATTAAATCCTTTTATTTTTAATGAAATAAACAAGCAAACAAACTAATCGGTTCTTAAATGTTTGTGATTCTATGAACTTCCGATTACATATGCGTTCTTGAGTAAGACGTGTTTCAAGTTTACAAGTGAAAGCATACACTCTTAAAAAAGTTCAAAGTTTTGATTATGGTCAGTCAAAAATTGTTCCAGTCACTAACCATAAAAATAAATTTATTCCCGTCAAACTATCCTGACCCTAAAAATACAGATCTTCTCGTAAATGCTTAACTAAAATATATGCCCACTGACCTAACATTAACTCGATACTCGTAAAAAGTGTCTCCAGCTCGGGCCTTGAAGTTGTGTTTGAGATTCATTCGCTTTGTTGTCTAAACAAGGCGAACCGTTGAACGTGAGGAATAAGTAAAGTGCTGCCATCTGTCAAGGACTAAAAGAGTTACATGCTCGTTGTTTATGGGAACCAATGTAGAAGTGGTACCGGAGAGGTGTTCTTTAGTACCAGCAGGGATCGAATCTTGACCTTCATGTTCATTGCCTGATGCTGTTGAGTAGACAATAGAAAAGGGTGCCTGTATACCCTGGATTGTATTAGGAAGCTTTATATAATAAAAGTATAAATTAACGGTCAGCTCTACTAATTTTGATGAAGCTCATTACGATAACGGGGTAAAAACTTTTTTCTCATAATGGTCTGAAATCATAAATTAACGTTCAAATTTCTGATTTTAATGAAAAAATTTCAAAGTGTATCGGAGTAGGCATCTACAAAATACTTGAAACTGACTGATACATGCCTAGCAATTGAGTGTTATTTCGAAACTTAAAAACAATATCTTTCAATCACGGAGAAAAAATTCTGGTAAAATTTCCGTACTAAACTGTAATAACCTTTCAGACTGTAATACCCTTTTAATTCTATAAAGAAAAAAGAAAAAATAACTATGCGGTAATTATTCTGGTTAATAATACCAAAATATAAGGTATTTAAACCCTTCATTCTGGTAAGTTATTCTGTTCTTAAGGTAACGGTTTATCGAAAGTACAGGTTCTCAAAATTAAAATTTATATCACCAGACATTTGGTAAAAATTAAAAAAACTGAAAAAATAAATTTAACCGTATTAATGGTTTTTAAGATATCATGACCAAATTATCAAATTTGACCCTATTTACCAAATTTTATCGCATATTGTGAAACTCTATTTTATTGTTCACTTTATCAAAATCATTACCAAGGTGCTTCAGTAAGAATTACAGAACTTTTTGGTGGTCCCATAGGATAAATTTTACTACAATCTGGTAGTTTTAATCATACTTTATTCTCAGTGATATCCCACTTTCAAATTATACAATAAAAGGGAACATCTTACCTTGAAAAAAATTCTGAAAGATCCTAAACTCATCAGTAATTAATTCATTACAAATAATAAAATTACAATATATTAATTTTTATGCAGCATCATGATTAATTAATGCAAATAAACAACTAGACAAAGAAATGAGAATAGAGTATTCGAATACTCTTAAATGAGTTGGAAAAAAATCAATATGCTTAATTTTTTCCCCTCCAGGAATAAGATAGAAGTTTCTTATTTATTTAACCTAACATTCTTTTTTTTTATTGCGAAAGATCCTAGATTGGTTCAATTAGTTGAATCTATAATTTGATTTGCGACCCTTCCTTATTTTTCTAATTTGATCTCCAGTCTCCATTCACATCTGATAGTCTCTCTTATTAACAGAATTTATCATGTTTCAAATCTCCTGCATTTTCCCGGAATAGCTTTGTTCGCCGGGTCTCAAATAATTATTATCTGTTCATTTTCTTATTTGATTAATCCGGAATATTTGAATTTTACGTTTCATAATTTTCTGTTCAAACACTGTATATCAGTTGCATATTTACTTGTTAGTTGTACAAAGCCATTTATATTGTTGCATTTAATTAAAGTTTTTGCAAGAAATATTAAATAATTAGGTATTGTTACTCAGAAAAAAACCTGTTGTGTTTTGTTTTGTTATGTTTTTTCTCTCTCCAGTTTGTTGCGATACTAATTGATTTTGAAAACAATAAATCATAATCAAAGCGCACAAGATTAGAAATTTCTTGGATAATATGATTAAATAACGATTTATTTATTTATTTTAATTTTATTATATTTAAACAAAATGGTCAAATAATCATAAATAAGATGGTAATCAAACTGTAAACGGTCAAAAAAATCGGTTATTAACTGCTTTCACTTAATAGGGTTAAACACCAATTTTATAGCAATTTTATAGCAACAAGAATTTTATAGCACTAACTAAACCCACCTAATATAGCCCATTAGTTCCTTACAACTGCGTGCATATTATAGCCGAGAGGGCTAATCTACAAGTCACATGACCGACAAAACTGGAGTTCGAGTTTCAGCTTTGACACCACAATATTTCATTCATTCCCCTTAACTCGTGAAGTGTTCCCAGTGTCTTGTACTCCCAAATTTGTAACCCTGGACTATTATAATATGATGCTTTCATTTACCCATAGATGGCAGCATTATAAGATGCTTAATTCAAATATGTCTAGTAATTCCCATCTCTTACGATATGTGAAACAACTAAATAAACTAATTAAACTTCCTTCCACGGTTCATTTGAAGAAACACAGCACAACCTAACTTTCATGCCCATTTTCGAACGAAAAACTTAGCTGCAATAACCAATTAAATTTTATTTTTACGGTTTTGAAGCCATTCTAGTTGTAAATAGTTTAAAAAAATCGTGTAGTTTAGTATTCATGGTTTTTTAAACAGACTAAATGTAAATGGTGTCAAAACCGTAAAAGTAAAAAAAAAGTTCTTTACTGTAAACTTTACGGTTTATCGCATATACAAACAACCACCGGTTACCGTAGTTTTAGAGTCAAAATTCTAACAGTGCAAAGTGTTTTTAAATTGTTAATAACACTGAAATCTATATATTAATAGGCTAGCAATATTTTGTCTCGCTAAAAACTCCCAAACTACGCAACAGAATTAAACAAATAAGGTGTCGTTTTAAAGGTATTGTTATGTAGATGTGCAATAAGGTCTTAAATTATGAAAATTTCCTTTAATTAATTAATAAAATTAATAATTTAGTTTCAACCAATGAGAATTCAGCAAATCATTTTTCGGGTGGTTCGCATAAGCATTGTTTCCGTAAGCATCGTTTGATTTAAAGCATTTCTGAATTAATAGATTGATAAACAAAAATAAGAGTGGAAAAAAAAAAACGGAACTGAATTTCTTAAAAAAAGAATTCAATATCTTTAGTTCCTTTGATAAATTTTTAGTTTCATGATAAATTTTTTGTTTCGTTACAATAGAATGGCAATGGCATCGTGCGAATATTCAAACCAAAACAAACGTGCGAATATTCAAACCAAAACAAACTTTCTACAAACAATTATTTTGATTTGAGATTTAAAACGATATCTTAGTTATTTAGTTCTATTTTTATTTATTTAGTGCCTGCTGCCTAAATAAAATGCCTGCTATCAGGCGTCGAAATATCTCTGGCAGACGTCAGAGAAATGAATGGCGGAATTCTAAACGGGAAAGCATTTCTTATTGAGATATATTCTCTGCTACAGCTCCAAATTTCTCAGCTACATGAAGAAAAGATAATCAAATTGTGAAGGGGGCAGAGAAGTGTATAAATTTCATTAAGTAATTGATTTCAATATCTGGCATTTTTATTTTAAAATTTAAATTTGTTAAAATGTTTTTATAAGATTGCGAAGCAATATGTAGTGGAACTGCGAAGCAGTTCTGGGGGTTGGCGAGCGTAGCGAGCAGGGGGCGGAGCCCCCTAGTATAATTTGATATAATATTTAACAACAAGCAACAATTAGAATGAAAAGTACTGAACTATAACCAATGTCCAACTATAATAAACGTTTAAATGATTGAGTATACAGTGCGCAAAATAGAAAAGCGAACAACTTAAATAATTTTTGATTTAATGATCGGATTTTCACGTACTAGGATTAATTGACGTAAGGGTCACACTTCACAAATAAAGATTAATTTTTGGAGACGATATTTCAAATTGCATAAATCAGACCCAAAAATCTACTTTCTCTGAATAAACATACATTTTTTGAATTCTTAATCAGTTGTGAAATCGGTAGTTGAGATATTCTACTCGAACTCTAATTCAGACTCAGGACTTTTCTGAGAATTGAACTTCGACTTAAGATTTTAACTCTATTAAAATGTTCACCGAATTCTCGGAAACTATCAATATTATTTCTATGCAAATATTAATATGTGTGCAATGTATCTATCACTACAAAAATATAATTCAAATTCCCTGGTATATAAGACATGTTAACTCGATTCTATGTTGGGGTAACTTTTCATAGATTAAGGTTGACATTGTAGATGACATACGCCCCACATTGGTGACCCGGACGTGATGTGAAAACGTCTACCTTGGCAAAATGCCCACTTCGATCTAAACACGCCTACTTCGATGGATGGTCCATATTGAACAGTTGACTTGCTACTTGTGACTGCGACATTATCCCCCTCCAGGCACTGTACCTACTCACTCTCGATCACACACAGCGTCAGCCTGCATACATTCGACTACTAATGGTAACACAGGAGCAACCACGACCGTGAACTTAATACAGCTCTCATGATCAACACTCAAAAGTACAGTGATATTAATACAGTTCTCCCGGCTTCTCACAAAACAGCAACGAATCAACTAGTGGTATCTATGCATCGAATTCTATCACAGCTATAATTCTGGTTATTATTATCTTATGTATAATGCTTATGCCTAGCATGTAGCATGCTTATGCTTGGAGGAATAAATTTATAAAAATATTGCAATCAAAAGAGATAAGTATTATAAAATGGTAGATGAAAACTCCTTATACAAAAATATTTGTGAATATAGTAAAAAATTAACCAAATTTTCTTCGTTTAATAAAAAAAGTTAGTGAANGTGTGCAATGTATCACTACAAAAATATAATTCAAATTCACTGGTATATAAGACATGTTAACTCGATTCTATGTTGGGGTAACTTTTCATAGATGAAGGTTGGCATTGTAGATGACATACGCCCCACATTGGTGACCCGGACGTGATGTGAAAACGTCTACCTTGGCAAAACGCCCACTTCGATCTAAACACGCCTACTTCGATGAATGGTCCATATTGAACAGTTGACTTGCTACTTGTGACTGCGACGTTATCCCCCTCCTCGCAGTGTACCTATTCACTGTCGATCACACACAGCATCAGCCTGCATACACTCGAATGCTAATGGTAACACAGGAGCAACCACGACCGTGACAGCTCTCATGATCAGCACTCAAAAGTAAGGTGATATTAATACAGCTCTCCTGGCTTCTCACAAAACAGCAACGGATCAACTAGTGGTATCTATTCATCGAATTCTATCACAGCTATTATTCTGGTTATTATTATCTTATGTATAATGCTTATGCCTAGCATATAGCATGCTTATGCTTGGAGGAATAAGTTTATAAAAATATTGCAATCAAAAGAGATAAGTATTATAAAATGGTAGATGAAAACACCTTATACAAAAATATTTGTGAATATAGTAAAAAATTAACCAAATTTTCTTCGTTTAATAAAAAAAGTTAGTGAAAAACATTAAGCCTAATTTTACGCATCGATTGATACAAATGATAAGTATGAAATCGGTACTCATAATAGAGTTCAAACTTCTATTACTATCGTCATTTGTTCGGGGATAAGAATTTCGTCAAAAGAAGTAAATTTAATGTTATACATCCATCAATGCAAATGATAAGTATAAAATAGGCCTTCATAATACCATCAAATTTGCATCACCATTTGTTTGAGGATATGAATTTCCACAAAAGCATTAGGTCTGAACTTACACATCGATTAATACAAATGATAAATATGAAATCAGTACTCATAATACCATTAAAACTTGTTTCACTATTGTTATTGTTATGTTTAGGGATAAGAATTTCGTTAGAAGAATTAGGCCTAATGTTACACATCTATGAATGCAAATAATAAGTAAAAAATTGGTTTTCATAACACCGTTAAAACCTGCTATCACTATTATAATTTGTTCGAGTATGCGAAGTTCGTCAAAAGCATTAGGCCTAATCTTACAAATCGATTAACACAAATAAGTGATAAATCTGTATTCATAACACCGTTAAAACTTGCACCACTATCGCACTATTTTCACTTGTTAAAAGATACGAATTTCGTCAAGAACGTCAGGCCAAATGTTACACATCGTTTAATGCAAATGATAAATATAAAATCGGTACTCATAATACGTTTTTCGTTTAAGTATCCATAATATGCTTCAGTACTCATGATCGATACTCATAATACGTTTGTTAGGTACTAATATTTTTTTTTTGTATAAGTTGAATCATAGTATCGTGCAATTTAAGATGGATTAACTTGGACGCTAGTATAGTTCAACCTGATGCAAAAATTATGATTTACATGCTTTGCCTGGAAGAAATATAAATATAGATATAGAAGAAAAAATACATTAAAATACAATAAAGTAAGCCATTCAATTATGTGACTCACCCATGACGTTTAGTTCTCTTTCTGCTTCTACTGATTGGAAAGAAGGCGCTTCGGCGGATACTTCGCAGCGGTATGTTCCTGTACTGTTGAGATCCACATTTCGAAGAAAAACTGACCTCCTCCCGGACTTTGACAGCTACAAAATAAAAACGGAGTACTACACTGTACAAAATGTCTGTTAAAATACCGCGAGAAAAATAAGAATCTATGTTAAATTACGTAAATTCTTGTTCAAACGCATATTTGCGATCGCAACGCTCAAATACGCCATCTGGTGAGAAGATTGGTTCCATGCTTTGACTCTCCCCTCTCCTCCTCTTCTCAATTGTGCAGGAATGTACTACGATATTTTCCCTTTTAATATTTTTCATATTTAATTGTCAAAAATATTTTTTTAAATTTTTCCGACGCTTTCTCTTAGAACTATGTTCAATGTAGTTTTCTGTTCCATGATGTTACCTAACCTAAAAGATTTCAATCTATTTTAAAATCAAGACAGAAACTAACGTACTTCCTTCTCATATGACTCTCCACACGCTAATGGTAAAAACATGTGAAATGTTGCCATAGGTAAAGAGTTCTGCTCTACGCCACCTGTAGACCACTTCGATAGCCAATAACTGAATTCTCGTTAAGAGATATCAGAAAATACCTGTTTTGATTTCTCTGTAGACTCTCTTTCAGATAATTTCTGTTATATTGTTTCAATGTAATGCCATTTTTAAAATAGGTAAAAAGTAGTCCATTTGGAAAGGTGGGCAAAGTCTTCGCGTACCAACGCTTCAACCGATAAGCGATTAAATTTCAAAGTGGCCGCTATTGGTCGAAAATGACATTACTACTTGTGGGAAACGTGATGGTAAATATCGATTTGCGTTGAAGCGATATTTTAAAATTTTCGAAAATGTTGACCTTAAACGAGTTACTTTTTGATTTTCTTTATTTTTATTTAATAATTTACTTCTACTTTTATTATTGTCTCAAGATATATAACTATATTAATTTTCAAATTTGTTTTTCAACTTAATATTTCACATTTTTTTATTTAACTGAAAGAAATGTTTGTTCAATAGAAAACAATAATGTTATTTACTGAATTTCAAAAGGCACTGATGACAAGAAAAATAGTCAAAACACTACTGTTCAAATATTATAATGCATACGACTAAATAAATATCTCTTTTAATAGTTGAAAATGAAAATACTATTTACAATTCGCACAATTTTGTGATAATTTCTATTCAAGTCAAAGTCATGGAAATAAGACCTAATACTGATATTATGTAAATCTTTACAAGAATGAAGTAAGTCCACATGAGAAAACGAAATCTGTATTCAAAGTCAAGTTTTCACTAGCCGATACATATCGCCCTTCGCACACGTAGTGACGTCATTTTCGACGAATAGCGTGAATCGGCCATTTTGAAATTTAATAGCTGTATGTTAATTACCGTATGACGATATTGTCAAATTTTGACATGATATTTTTAGTGTTAAAAGTGCGTGTGTATATGTGTGATCCATTTGCATTTTCTTAGAAAATAAGTTCAGAAAGCTGAATGTACAGTGACCAATACATACATTTTTATTAATAAAGCTGTTTTCACAGAATGGAAGAGTGCGTTTTGATATTCTAAAGTGAATTTTTCTTTAGTATTCTTACATTTTACAATTCGATATTTAAATTTTTGATAAAGATCCATGATTTTCATTAAATTGATAAAATTCATAATTTTTAAAATTATCTATAAACGTAAAATTTTCTATGAATAAAAAAAATTTAGTCATTGAACACTTATAATTTTTTCTTCCAATTGTCTACTTGTGAAATCATCAATTCTTTAAAGTATTTATTTAAACTGAATTATGTTTCAGTATCATGCATTGAAATTAATAATGGTCTAAATTCTTATTTTTTTACACATTAATTATATTAAGCACAGGTGTAATACAGGTGTCCGCATCTTCCCAAGTGTAATTAGAAACAATAAGAAAAAAAAGCAATTTATTTATCAATGAATATGTTTAAATAAATATTTTAAAACAATAAACACGAAAACAAAAAAAAATTTTGCAGCGAAAACCATGAAATGTTTTCAGTGATAAAAATTCATTTGGAGGAAAACTTTTTATGTTATTTATAATAAGAAGGTTGAACTCCGACCCACCCCAGGGGGGTATACGGAGATAAAAGTAAAATTATTACAATAAAATTTCTCTAAAAACTAAAGTTACAGTAAAATTTCGCCAAATGACAGTGGTGGTGATCAGTTAAAAGTGGATTAACAATAAAGTTTGACAATTAAAAACATGTGTTAAAGGCAATGAAACCCAATAGCGCCGGTGTAAATGTCGAGAATTAAATGATTATAATAATAAGGAAACAAGAGATAAAAAATCTCAAAACTAAAATCAATGAAAGCTAAAAGTCCAAATAGTAAATGTCTAAAAGTAAAAGTCTGACTAGAAGTCTATGAAGTCTAAAATCAAAAGTAGATAAAAATTCAAAATGTAAGGCTAAAAGTTGATTAGTAAAAATTAACGATGACATGCTCTATTGTTGGTTCATGACTGGGGCCAGTTGATCTGGGGCTAGAATGTCCTCGAGGGTTTGTTTAATAATTTGAGTCACAATTTTCCTGCAGGTCAATATAGCGAAGAATTGATGTTCCTCTTCGCAATTATTCATGTGGGTTCCACGAAGTGCCCGGAATCTTGGACAGTGCTTAAGTAGATGATCAATGTCCTGTCTCACTCCACAGTAATTGCATGAAGCTGATTTTTTGAAATATTTTTGTTGATAGGTCCCGAACACTCCGTGGCCAGTAAGGAGCTGGTTTAAATAAAAATTGGCCTGCAGGCGCTTTATGCTTGGGTCTTTAAAAAATTTATAGGTTTGTCTTCCCTTGTCACTAGACCTCCAGTCATTTCTCCAGCGGTTAAAAGTAATGTTCTTAATGTAAGATTTAATTTCGCATTTTTCACCCGGGATCTCAAAATCAATCTGGCCAAGCTTAGTGGCTTCCTTAGCAACCCAGTCGGCCTCTTCATTCCCTTCAATGCCTGAGTGTGCTTTAATCCAATTTATATTATAGTTGCTACTCCACATGGCTTTGGTGTCTTCTATAAGTTTGAGGTCTTTACGTGGGTCCTCCAGGCTCATAAGTGAAGAAAGGGATTATGTTATTTATAAGTACGCAATCAATACAGAAGTGTTATCTATTTTAACACAACAATCTGCAGTATTTTTAATAAAATATAACTTATAACTTATAATATGTCATTTGTGCCAAATTCGATTGCTAATTCAAACATATCTCTAATCCAGAAAGAAAGACATATTTAAATTAAAGAAATTCTTTTAGAATCAAATGTGTTCTTCGCAATAATTATTACATTTTAACTTTACTTAAATTTAAATTTAAGTAATCTATACCTTTATATCAGCCTTAAAGTAGACAAAATCTTTTAACGTGATATTTCATGACCTTAAAATTTATCTTTGTAAATTAAGAAATTTCTAGACTCGCTGCCGTCATGGGTATTCAACAACTAAATTTACCAATTTATTTTCTGTAGGCCATTGACTTTCTACTGTGATTTTCTATTGGCCATTTACGTCGTTACTTTTAGCTTGCTGTGCTTTAAGATTTTTTGTACCTGTTTTAACTTCTAAATTTTCCACTTGTTTTCAAGTTGGAGTATGGGCCCTATGGGCCTAATTTGCCATAGCCATTACCGTTACATATTTACAACTTGGATGTTCCATAGCCAAATTTATGAGCTCTGTGTATATAATTGCAATGAACTCGATGAGAAATGATCAAAGAACTAACACATAGTGTATAAGACAAAATAGCTCTCCATGGCCTTTTTTTTAACCCCTCACTAACCTTTACTGTTACCCACTTTTATGTAAGTAAAGCCCTTCATTTTTTTAAATATTTCTTGAAGTTGTTAGCAGATGGTGGCACAAATCATAAGTATAAAAATAACTTCCTCGTGACAGCTAAAAGTTAATGAAGTCCGTTGGAAATATACTTCCCACGGCCCATTAAAGGGTTAAAACTATATTTAATTTCTCACAACAATGCAATATCATACGTGCTCTGTAACACAACCTGGAGAAAAGAACCAAAACTAGAAACAAACAAATGATACATTTAATGAAATTAGTTACTATTTTCAACGAAAGAAAACGCTTAAGCTAAATTTCAGAACGAAGCGGAATAATGATTCATTAAAGCCAATTTGCAAGACTCAAGTCACGCAATAGTGATTATTATCAAGCTTTTTGGTGAGGTGAACAATTTGTATCTGTAGTGACGATTCTTTTGATTTAGAGAAAGCATTGTAAAAGAATGCGCATTGTAAAGTATGACATTTGGAATATGGCATTGATCTAATTCTAATGAGAAAGAAAAGTCTTTTATTTAAACATTTCTTGACAAAAGATAGATAAATAAATTAAAAAATTGTGATTGCCGCAAGGCGATCACAGGTTACCATTGGCATCGTTTTTTTTTTCTTGCTTGAACTCTAACCTTTGGGACCGCGTCAATCAATTTGGGACCCTCTTTATTTGTGATATTCACCTGAATTAGTATTGAAAACGATCCAGTATGAACTGTTGGTTAGAGTTTCAGATTCTTAATTAAAACAATGAAAACAAAAAAATATCGTTCAAATGATGAAATTCTCTTTTATTCACAACTCAAGAAGTATTTATGGGATATGTCTGGTCACATATCTCAAAAGTAAACTCACCTACTTAATGCATAACAAAATTTAAAAGTGAAAAAAAAGTATTCTAAAAAAATTATCAAATAGCAGCGGTCGCCAGAGCAACGCAAGCAATGACGACGCATGCGTACTGTTTACTATTACTCTTGAACACAGTTGAAAAGCATGATGATGTCCAAATAAAGCGCGTACGCCATCAAATTCAAAACAAGACAAGGCTTCGTGTACTAAACAATAGATTTCAGGCATCGTGTATAATGGGTTGTGGAAACTTATGTATAGAAGTTTGAATTTATTTAAAATTTGTCTTATAAAACTTTATTTTTATTGAGTTAAGTGTGAACAATATTTTTCATTTCGTATGGATAAAAATTTCCAAAAGGGGGATAAACTGGATAAATGATTAGAAAAACGATATTATCATTCAAAATTTTTTAAAGACTCTTAATGTTTATACTATTATAAATTGTAATTTTGTAGTTAGCTATTCAATTATCTCAAAAAAGAAAAAAAAAACATTATAGCATTTTGTTTACATTCTTCTTTTACATCTAATGCTAAACTTTTGCAGAACTTGGTATATTTCAAAATATCAATTATGCTTAATCTGTAAATATCATGTTAGATTTATCGATTCAGATTACTTAAAAATAAAATTTTTAACAATGAATAATGAAATCACAAAAAAATATATATTTTTTTAAAAATTAATTATGTAGAAGTTTTAAAATCGGCTTTGTAAAAATTACATCACTACGACTTTCTACAGTATTTTCAATTATAAATTCACTTTTCCATCATTTAGCGTTTGGCAAAAAATTATAGATCCTAAGATATGCGTTTCTTTTAATGTGTTCACTAAAAGGGAATATACTTACCAGACCAAAGTGTGGTACTATCAGAATATGGAATATGGTTTCTGGCTTTATGGGAAGATTAAAAAGCTTGGTAATTTTTACCGAAGTGCTTTGGAAAGGATTTTAGTAAAATTACCCATAAAATATTGTTTCTATGATGTGTGGTAAAATTTGGTAATTTTATCATGATGCCTTAGAGCATGGTATAAAATCCATTTATTCGGTTAAATTTACTTTTCAGTTTTATACTTTTTACTAAAAGTACGGTTATAAAAACTAAAATTTTGAAAGCCGGAATTTCCGGTAAGCCGTTACCATATGAACGGAAACCGTTACCACATGAATGGTTTAAATATCGGTACATATTTTGTTTTTATTACTAGAAATTCTGTTGTTTTATTTTATCCGAAATATCTTTGCTGTAGAGTGCGGTAATTTTATCACAATTCTTTCATGGTACTAGGCATACGACAGGCGGTTACTAGGCTTTTTGACAAATGCCATGCTAAAAAAGCACACGGAAATGTTTGTCATATGGCAAACTTGCGCGCTAGTATGGAAACCATGATTTTTTTCAGTAACCTTCAGTCTTCTATTGGATGGGTTTTAACCTGTAATAGGTTGAATCATTTTTTTAAATTTAAACTGCCAATAGTTTTTGACCGTGCCAAGATAGCTTTCATATAAAACCAAAGTATTGAGAACCTCAGGGAGAAATAAATTTGCGAACATTGAGATGAACAATTTACTATCGATAGTTATTTTGTTATCCAATTTAAATTAATTACAGAAATGCATTGATATCTGGTTTATTGTATTTACACATAATAAACTCATGGACAAAAAAATTAGAGCACCAAGAAGGAGTCTTCAAAATGAAACGAAATTTTACATACGTAATGACTACTGTGATATAAGTAAATGATTAGAAAATCAAAGAAAAACGATAATCCTTGATTTTCTAATCGTTTACTTATATCAAAGCAGTCATTACGTATGTGAAATTTCGCTTCATTTTGAAGACTCTTCTTGGTGCGCTAATTTTTTTGTCCATGAGTGTACATTCATAATACTTTTTATTTCAATTTTAAATATTAAATTCTAGTAATGAAGGAAAATAATGGATATAATATTTCAACATACGTCAACTTTGACTCCAGGAAGTGGCAGGAATTGACCGGGTGGCCAATCATTTGGCACATATCTGTAAAACTCAACGTCGTTCTTGTACCATTTTATGGAGTACAACCTGTCATTTTCTAATTCATATATACATGATAGCTCTATTGATTCTCCTTGGTTGGCAGCAGTGGGAACGTCCAGCATTACCATACGCAGGCAACGGCAAACTTCGACTGCAAGGAAGAAAAAAAATAAGAACAATTTTCGACTGAAATTTAAGTAGAATACCACAAAAGTTAACTTACACTTGAGCAGCTTAAACTATTTTGGCTCTAACAAAATTCTTACAGTTATGTCATGCTAGGGGAGCGGGGATTATGTAGATTGAACAAACTCGCATCATGTGTAAGGTATGTAATGTAATACACATGTATTTGCACTGAGAAGAAAAGGATGGTCAAAACTACCAGAACATGGTAAAATTTACCGTGTTTCTGGCTCTATGAAAAAGCTCGGTAATTTTTATGAAGCACTTTTGGTAAGATTAACAATGAAATACGGTTTTACAAAATTATGGTAACGTGGGTAAAATGTGGTTACTTTATCATAATACCTTAGCATAGCATTAGAACCATTTATTCAGTTAAATTTACTTTCAGGTTTTGCATTTTTTACTAAATGTCTGGTAATATAAATTATAATTTCAGATAAAAGGTTGCCAGATCTACGGAAAAATTTCCGCATGAATGGTTTTAATACAGTACATTTTAATACAGTACAGTTCCGCATGAATTAGTTTTAATATCAGAAGAACTATTATTTTTTTAAAACTTTTCTTAATTGTCTTTATTATACAGTACGGTAATTTAACTAGATTTTTCTCTACGTGAAGCATCAATAAACTGTTTTCCTATAGTGTAGCTATTCATTATCCAGTATAACTGTGACATCGGGTCACCGAGTTACAATTTGCAATTTGTACACTCGTTATTCGATGAAGATACTTTCAAGTTCGCATTTATTATAAGGACCTATAATAAGGACTATAATTTTGAAAAACCGGAATTTCTAGTAAGCTGACCTTATGAACGGTAAGATTACCACCAAATAAATGGTTTAAATACCATACGTTTTGTTTTATTAACCAGAATTATGTTTTTCTTCTTCTTTTTTTTTTAAAACCAGAAATGTCATTATTCTTTAGTAAAGTAATTTTTTCCGAATGTTTTTCTCCGTATCGAAAAAATAGAATTCAATAATTTTTTAGAAGCACAAATACCTAGTTACATTTAATCACAATTTGTAAAACACTATTTTCCTTTCAATAAATCTCCAAAGCTTGTCGGCTTATATAAAATGCTCCTTAATAAGAGCCCTAAACGTATATGTTTAGAATTTTTGTTAAAAAAAAAGGTAAAGTTTTACTCATCGAGGTAGAAAGGTGAGGTAAAAACAAAAATACCATGAAAGCTTGACGAATCATTAATTGATAGAAATTAAATTTCCATTTAAACGCGTTTAAGTCAAAGAGTTCACCATCTAGAAAAATTTGTTCGATGCTAGATACAAAAAAGTTTTCTGTTTTCTGTTTTTATTGGTTGATCTAAGAAAAAAGCAAAAAAAAAAAAAAAAAAAAAAAAAAAAAAAAAACAAGAATCTTGTGAACATCAGTTCACGAGACTTACAACAAAAGTCTTTTTAAATACCTTATAAATTATTTAAAATTGAAATAAAATAAAATAATTGGACAAGAGCGTAATCACGTTAAAAATAAAAATTGAATGCCCCTCCCCTCCCCCCCAAAAAAAATCTATGCAGTTGCAGACGACTAATACCGTGAATGACATGTTTTAAGACAAGAAAAGGGAAGATATTACTCCTTTAAAAATCTTGCAATCCTAAAGATCTTATTAAAACTTGTAATTACTTCGAGAAACTTTTCAACACTGTGGTATCAAAACAACGATTACAAGCGTTCATTTTATAAAGTTATTAAATCTCCACTTTGGAAGGACACTTCTTTAAGAAATTTTGATTGAATAGCGCTTTTACAACACTTGATGCTTCTTCATGCAAAGCGTAATTCCTTTAAGAACTTTAAATTTACAAAAGTCTTTAGTTTTACAAAAGAGAAATCTGTTGAAACTTTACAGGTATTCACCTCGTTCCTTAACGTTTTGACAAGTTTTTAAAATTACTTTGAGTGATAAGTTGAGCCATTTGAAATTGCTGGATTAATTTTATTGATAATAAAATTGTCTGTTTTACTCAAGTTGCAAATTTTTACTACCAATCAATTTAACCTCGTCTAGGAAGCTGAAGTTTTAATGATATTTCTCAATTTTCTTTCCATTAGGGGGACCGGAAAGTAGCGTCGTTTCGGTGCATTTGATATTTGTTATCAAGATTTTATTTTTAATCAATAATACATTCACCCTCGTTCGCAACAACCTGTCAATGCAAGATCGAAAATAAATCGAAATGGATGAAAAGAAAAATGAATTGGTTTTAAAGACTAACGAATATTTTTGTGCCGAAACGACATTAGTTTCCAGTCCTCCTAATATTTGAATGATTTAAATCTAATATTTTGTATTGATGATACTAATCAAAGGTGATGGAAAAGAGGAGAAGCACATGTTCAATTATGCGTTTAGAAAATGTTTCGTTACTAAATGACCTACAAAATTTTGATTGTTGTCAAGTATTGACTTAATTTTTTTTATAACCTGTAAAATATAACAGTAAATTCTACAGAATTTTTTTTACAGAAGAAACTATTTAAAGATAAATACAGATTTTACAGGTGAGTACAGATATACCTGCGCATTGCGAAAAATTCCCGTTTTTCTAACAGGCTTTCTCCTATATTTGTCAATTTAAAGATGTTTCACACAAAACAGTTTTTCTCTGTTTTACTCTCTAATCATAAACGGATTAAAACTGTTAATTCAAAATCTAGTGTTGTCCAAGCAGTTTCGCTTACTGTAACTCTACTCTTCTTTAAGTTATTTTAAGAATATATTTTATACTTGATCTTACCTTTTAGCAATTATTTTATGATTTTGAACATCGCATAAATAATATTAAGATTCAACTTCATTGTTGAATAAATACTCTACCTGATTATTATCTGAATTTAGATATAATTTTAGATAATATTAAATTAAAATGCCAGGCATTTTTATAAGGGTGGGGCAATATAGTTTTAAATGTTTTTACACTAAAACATAATTTCAATAAGTAAGATTTTTTTTTATAACCGTCGTTGAACAGCCGACTCAATTTTATGGGTTTACGACTACTAATGTTCAACTCCGTAGCCTTGTAATGTTGAACCCAATCCAGAAGACAAGAGAACTCCTGGATCGAGTGTTGGGAGAAATTTTGACTCCGTGGAGTACTTTTTTATGGAGCTAACCCGCATTTGCGTTACATGGAGAGGAAGACCACGAGAACCTCCCAAGGTTAGCCTGACGCCAAGAAGACTCTAATCCATGATCCGTCTATCACTGAGCATATTTCACGTCAGCACTGTGGATGCGGAATTCGTATCGACTGGGATTTGAACCCGGTTCGCCTCTTTGGAACGCCATCTTTGGAAAAAATACAAATTAAGATTTTTCTTTCTAGAGGAGCACTAGAGCTGCCTTGGTTCAGGGGGGTTATGACTCAGGGAGGAGAGCGCTCATCTTCCGTTTAGGGGACCCGTGTTCGAATCCCGGTGTTGACTGATCATGAGAATTCTGTTCTTGGTTCGCACTGACTACAATGCTGACATAATTATTTTCTTTCTTAAAATAACAGCGTTTGTTTGTTAAAATAACAGTTATTATCTGCTTAAAAAACAGGAGACCATTTTTAAATAACGGTATTTTTCTGTGAAATAAACGGTTTCATACTGGCACAACAGCTGAGTTTTTTTCTGTAAATTTAGCAGATTTGTTTCACAGCATGCAGTAGTAAAAATAAGCAACACATTAAATTTTTTAAAATTTTTTTTCGAAATATATCATTTGATGATTATCAGCAATTAATGGGGTGATTGGAAAGTAATTTCGCTTTTTCCAATTATAGGACTTATATTTTATCACAGCCAATTTCACACTTAAGCCACATAATCATTATATATTTTGACAGCAGATATAGCAAGGCTTGCTTCTAAAAAAGTAGCTTGATTTAAAGCAGTGGTTGTTCAATGTACTTCCAAATATGGAAAGTTCAAAGCATCAAACAAAGTTCGGCATGTTTTACATCTTCACTAGGTCAAAATGCTGTTAAAGAGATAATCATACAATAGCCGATAATTATTTGATGTGTATTCAGAAGATGTATTGGCAACACGCTACTACCAAAATTAGTTTCCAAAATTTCTTAACTGCAAAACTTTGCTTAACACGTACGAAGATGTTCCACACCAATTTAAGCCGATAAAGACGCAAAATTAATACAAACTGGAGAATAACAACTCATGAGATCGCCGAGGAAAAAATTATCGAATTCAACAGTTCATGATAATTGAATTCAGTGTTAGTCTGAAAACAACTAGAAATAGTAGAAATAGACTAGGCATAGTAGTCTGAAAACAACTAGAAATAGGGTATACTTTGTGATATGTAGCATAACTATAAACTAAATTTCACCATTCCTAAAGACCCTATTGCGATATTAACAGCTGAGCTATTCGTGTTAATGTGGTCTTACGTAGATCGGAAAAATTAGACTTACTCTTAAATTTCGACTTACGTTCAAAACCAGGAAATTAAAATTCTTCTATAGAATTCTTCTATAAACACAGTTAGAATACAAATGACAGGCTTGAGTTTTATTCTATTAAAATCATTCAACACTGCTCTTTACCTTCGGAACTTGATTTTTGGTAGTCACTCAATATTGTGAAAAATTCTAACAATTTAGTTAATAGATTTCCAAATATTGGGAAATGGTAAGGTCTTTGGAGAATCCCACCATTTCCCAATATTTAGAAGTCCATTTTAATCAAATCTGTTGAACCATAGCATTCCCGCCAAATCCACTTACACCTGCTTCTTATCTCCTCCTTATTATTGCCTGACCCAAACTTGTTCCTCTGTCCCTATTGGTTAAACCACTCTACACGGGTTTGTCAACTTACTTCTCTACTTTCATTTGACGTTTAGACCCAGAGGAAGGTTCCTGTCCATAAAACTGAAACTAAAGTATGTCAATTTATGCACATTCATTTGTGATTTATTTACGTTGTGTCTTGCTTTGCTGTAAATGCGTATCTAAAACGTACTATTGCATATTATTATTAACTTACTAAACAAATCATTATTATTTAAGGTTATTATATATTCTAATTACGTATATTTAATATAAATCATTTTAAAAAGTAGCTAAGTTTAACGAAAAAAGCGTTATTTAGTGAAAAGAAAAGGAAAAAAAATGTTGTAAGCAGGTCGTAGTAACTTTGGTCATGCTGCAAGGTTTTCTTTGTTCTGACTGTAGGTTATTACTTCAATGTAATTTTTATATCCCGGCATAGTGCGCAAAAAATAAACTGACCTCCCTTAATAAATTTTGATCTAATAATTGGATCTTTGCATTTCAGGACTCAATCTTAATGATCCGAGGGGGAGTCCTCAAATATGCTCATTAGTTGGTCCAAACAATATTTTACGTTACAAAATAAGGCACAAAAACATTTTTCTCTAAATAAGCATACCTCGTTTTCAACGAATTCGATTTTTTGACCCACAAAATACAGGGGATAGCTGCAATCTGGGAAATATGGTCCCAATAGTTTAATCATGAATGCGATCCAAAGTTTGGATCCTTTAATACTAATTTTACTTTTAGCGTATTTTACCATATCTCGAGAACTTTTTAAACGAATTGAAACCAATTTCACTCAAATTTTGTATTTTGCCATGTAAAATTACATTCTTTAAAATTATGTGAAAAATTGCATGCCTTAGTTCAATTACTTAATATGCCTAAAGTATTCAATTTTTTTTTGACCATTATTAAATAAAATAATAAAAAATCATAAGTATTTACTGAAAGGTATTTTTGCATGAAATTATCTCTAGAAAAACAAAATTTATAACTGTGAGCAAAAACTTTTTAATTCACTTAAAAACATCTCGAGGTATGGCGAAATACGCAAAAAGTAACATTAACAGTGAGGGCGTCCAAACTTCGGATCACTCTCCTGATCATATTTCTTGAATTGAGGCTACCCCCCAATATTTTGGGGGTCAGAAATCCGAATCCATAAAAACAGTATGTTTATTCAAAGAAAGTAGGTTTTATGACTGATTTCGTAGCTTAAAATAACTGCTGCACTAATTAATTAGCGTATTTGAGGTCACGCTCATCGAATCATTCGGATTGAGTCCTAAAACGTGAAGATCGGATCATTAGATCAAAAGTTACTCAGGGAACGGACTATCAGGGTAGTCCATCTTTTTTGAGCACTGTACATGCTAAAATATTACTTTCAATGTCGAAGAAACTTGACTTAATATTCAATCTTAAAATTTCATATTCAAATAAAATTTAATATGTTTCTTTTTTAATTACATTTTTATGAAAATTTGTTATCAATTCTTACATTTTAGCTTTAATATTCTCAAGTTTCGCTGTCTAACATATAAAAGTTCAGGTTTTTAAATTCAAATATAAGATTTACTAAATAACGCCAATAACTTCCATTCCTTTTGGTTTGAAGCTGCAGTTTTCCAAATATTGACTATTTTAACCTTTCGTGAAATGTAATTAAATATGGAATCATTACCAAATTTTAATAAATTAATAATTCTGTATCTAACATGAGACAGGTTAAGTTTTAAAAATTCCCTTCAAAAATGTCTAAACAAAATTGCAATAATTGCAGCTATTTTTGTAGTAGTACTACGATAAATAAACGTTATGAAATTAAACTTTAAGAGCTTTTCGTTTAATCTTAACTTTGGTTTATATGTTTACAAGTCCTATTTACACTGTGACTTGATGTGTTGACAAAACGAAATATTTAGTTTCAATATATTAACTCATTGCGCATTTAATGTGTTTACATTAACTGTTCTCTATGTCAAATATTTACTAGAAGTGTATCCAATGTCTGCCCGGAGGAGCTTAAATGTTTCTTATTTTTCTTTCTGTGTTTTAAAATACATAAATATATGTCTTTGTTTATTTTAGAAAGGAAAATAAGAAATTAAAAAAATAATGCAGAGTAATAACAAGATCTTATAAATCTCATTCGACGCAGTATTTTCAAAAGAAAAAAAGATTGAAAATGTAAATTGAATTTTAAATGCTGCTTAGTTTCTCTTTGCTAATTAAAATTAATTCTATTTAAAAGGTACTTAGGAAAGTTTTAGCAAAAAGATTCGTAAATTGTGACGGTCGCAACCTGGATGTTTCTTTGCAAATTTTAATAAAGGAATAGTAAATTTTGTTTTTCTTCCGTTTTAAATTTTCATCAAAATAAAATGACGTCGGTTGCCACAATAAAAATTTTATTTGCTGATTTTGAAATATTTATCAGTTTCAGTTTACAGTAAATATCATATATGCATTTTTTGAATTTATGTATCATGAATCGAAGTTAAAATAATGACAAATGAATTGTTTCCAATTAGTTAAAATAGCTTTTAAGCAGCAAGTGGTGAAATAATATTATGCTTCAATACTTTGCTTGCTTTTAAAAAGTGTGATTCTTAAATTTTTACAAATAGAAAAATTTTTCCCTTTTAAAACTCTAAAAAATTTAAAAAAAAAAAACAACTTAGAAAGTATTTCATTTTGAAGCAATATATTTTTTCAACAACTAAACTTCTAAGAATTTCGAAGAGGAAATTATTTTCTCCAACGTTCGCTTTAGGAAAAAGTAAGTGCAGGCATAATTGAAAATTAAAAATTTAGAACATTATCGATTTTCTCTTTGTGTTCAAAAATGAGTTCCAGTTGCTAGCAAATAAAAATATGAATCACTTAAAAGATATTTCGATTTTTCGTATGGTGCAAAGTTTTTCAAAGACCAAATGAGTTGAAAATAGAGAAATCTCAAAGTTGAGAATAATAAATTAGAATGTGACTTTTAAGCATAAAATATCATTCGTAATGTGACAATATTTTAATTTAAAAGAAAGTATTTAAACAAGTAGCATTCCTTTACGCTTAATTTGAGTTTAATCCCCACAAAATTTGACATTGCACAAAAAAAATATTCCGGAAAAACTAACCTACTCCATGATAATAACATTTATAGTAAAAAAACTATAATTATGATTAATAAAACCGAAATATATGATATTTAAAACATTAATTTGTTAATTTTCACGTTGATGTAATTTTTAAATGGAATAATAAATTGGAATGTAACTTTTAAGCACAAAATATCATTTGTAAATTGACAATATTTTAATTTAAAAGAAAGTATTTAAACAAAGTAGCATTCCTTTTCGCTTATTTTGAGTTTAATCCCCACAAAATTTGACATAGCACAAAAAAAAATATTCTGGAAAAACTAACCTACTCCATGATAATAACATTTACGGTAAAAAAAACATAATTATGATTAATAAAACCGAAATATATGGTATTTATTGGTATTTATTTGATAATTTTTGCATTGATATGATAACGGTTTGCCAGAAATTCTGGTTTTTAAAATTGCGGTTCTTATTATTACACATTTAGAAAAGAATACAAAACTAAAAAACAAATTTAACCGAATAAATGCATTTTATGCCATGCTCTAAGGTATTATGACAAAATTATTAAAGCTAATCATATTTAACAAAACTTTATCACACATTATAAAACCATATTTTATTGCTAATTTTTCCAAAATTATTACCAAATTAATATTATTTCCAAGGATCGTCGGAAAACATTATCGAGCTTTTTAATATTCTCATAGAGTCAGAAACATGATAAATTTTACTTTTATTCTGGTAGTTTTGAATATACTTTTTTCTCAGTGTAGTCTCGTCTAATTGATAAATTAAAAAAAAATCTTAAATTTGACTCATATATTAAGTGAAAATTGCAGATATTTTAGAATTTCAGCAGGCACTTTTTTTGTATTTAATTTTGTTTTGCCTTATTATTTACTCTGCCATATTACCTTAAATATATTTCATTAATTTTATTTTACCTCAAAATCATATTTTCACCTTATTATTTTCACGTTACTCTGTTTCATTGATTGGTTTGTTCGTTTTATTTTTATCATCTTGTATATCACATTCTTATTCAATTTTTTTTAATTCAAATAATCCCATATTCAGAAGAAGCATTTGAGATTTCATATCAGAAATTTGAATTTTTAAAGTAAATTCATTTTAAAAAATATAAGTAAACATTCATAAGTTGTTCATATTATCTGGACATATCGTTAGTTTTTAAAAAAAATGTATCTGTATAATATAATTCTTGTAAAACTAAAAGTATAACTAACTTTTTGTGGTCTTCGAATATCAATAAATATAAATGTTATTGAATGCAACAAAGACTGATCATAAAGGTTTAACGGCTATATGCAATTAAATTTTAACATTTCTTTCACTTATCTTATCCGTGGAAAATTATTTCTAAATAGAAAACCCTTCTAAAATCAATAATATGTTTAAAATTTTAATACTTCCGTGTCGTATTAAAGAAGTTTCCGGATTTTTTTTAATCCAAAAACTATAAATTTTGCTCTAAAATATTATTTGTTTATTTTAAAAAAAGAAATGCTACTTTTTTAAAAAGACTTTTTTATTTTTTTAAGAAGAAAAATAAACATTATTATATCTAATATGTTAGATTTTATTTGTATTTATTTTGAAAATAATATAGCATTTGACAATATGTTCCTAAGAGTAGAAGCTGAAACTCATATTAGTGGAAAATACACAATGCAAATTACATAGATCCTCAGATGTATGGAAGAAGCCTGATATATAGAATAACAGACTGATCTATAGAATAGCAACCTGATTTATAGAACAGCAGCTTGATCTAAAGAATATCAGTCTGCTCTATAGAATAATATTATAATATTATAGAACATTAGCCTTGATATTTAGAATAACAGCCTGATCCATAGAATAACCTCCTCATGTATAGAACAACAGCCTGATCTATAGAATAACATCCTGATGTATAGAACAACAGCTTAATACGTAGAATAACGACCTAATCTATAGAATAACATCCTGATGTATAGATCAACAGTCTGATGTATAGAAAAACAGTCTGATCTATAGAATGACATCCTGATGTATTGTACAACAGTTTCATATTAGTATAACAACCTAATCTATAGAATAACATACTGATGCATTGAACAACAGTTTCATATTTAGAATAACAACCTAATCTATAGAATAACATCCTGATATATAGAACAACAGCTTGATACATAGAAAAAAAAGCCTGATCTATTGAATAGCAACCTAATTTTCAGGACATCAGCCTGATGTATAGAACAGTAGCCTAATGTATAAAATAATAGTCTGATCTACGGAATAACAGCCGTGAACAATGTTTTTGCTAATCTGCCAACGTTCTTCGTTTTAATTTTCCTTAACCGATTCTCTTTACGCATACGAAATTTTTTTCATTACCCTAATAGATATTTTTTTCCCTTAAATAAGATATTTCCATAAAGTGATATTGTTTTAAACGAAAAATATTTAGAAGTAATTCTTTTTCAGGTAGGAAATACTTCAATAGAGCACCTGCTCTTAAAATATTTAGGATAAAATTTTTTTTAGAAGTTACGAAAAATATCCTTAAGAAATGTCAATGGCATGCTTGAAGCTTTGTCGACTTGGAGATCGCTTAAGATGCTTTTTCAAATTTCATCCCGCGAAACAAATTCAGATTTTGATTGAAAAGCGGATACAGTTGCAAAAGCAAATTTTACTGAACTCATAAATATGTAATATTAGAAAGTATAATTTCGACTAAAATGAATTTATACTGTGATAATTAAAGGAAATAATTCATTTAATATGATGTAATTATAATAATAATTCTTGTAATTATAATAATATAAAAATCTGAATACTAACAATAGCATAAAAAATCCAAAGCGTTTTAAAATCTTCCATTATAAAATTTTTGCTTATATCGTCTTAAATTTTAGCCATCTTGGGAGATAACCCAGTTTGAAAATTTCTTAATACGGTCTTGAGAAAAGATTTTCGTCAACGATTTCAACTTCACAGAATGTATTTTATAAATAATTTTAAAGATCGTTAACAACGCGAAGAGTAGCATCAATTATTTTGTACTTAAATCATTGTCCATTTTGTTTTAAACCTATAAAATATTCCATCTCGAATATCAATTTCTAAGACCCAACGTTCATTTCACACTTTTCACAGCAGGAATGTTAGGATCTAGCACAGAGTAGGTATCATAGCCATGAAGACACGAAAAGGCCACGCAAAATCGGGTTATCCCGCATTTTATTTAGGAATTTTGTAAGGAAATTGGCTGCAAGGTTTTTTAACTTCATCAAACGCCATCCAAATGGGCAAATTTAAACATTTCCATTCGTTTCAACAGATGACGCCATAAAAACTCTTAAGAAATTTTTGAGATTTCCAAGAATTAATACGCACAACTTCAAAAAGTAATCTTTTAATTGGAATCTTGAATTTTTAAGATCTTGGTGAAAAAACGATTTCTAATTATTGGAATTGTAAATTTGGAAAACACTGCTGTAGAATCTTTTTCACTCACTCATCAAGGACCTACAACAGATCTTAAGTATAGAGGGGAGACGCTTAACCCCACCAACACGTTCAATTACCTGGAAGTGACTTTTGACAACAAACTAAATTGGAAGATGCATGTTGATGCAGTTACGAGCCGTTTTTTAAATAGGATAACTGTTTTAAAGCGTCTTGCAGGATCCTTGTGGGGAGGTAATCGATCGATTCTAAATATTACTTACAAAACCTTCATACTACTGATAATCACTTACTGTTGCGAACCACTTATAGCGGCAGGCAGTCAGGTCTTGAAGAGGTTGGGAACCCTACATAATCAGTCACTAAAGCTTGTAATCGGGGCTGTTAAACCTACACCGATTGACTCTTGACCAACAATAAATCTATTACAGCTCATCGAAGAAAAGGCCTTACTCTTACATGAGAAACTGATTAGAATGGGTGACCCTTATTGGACGAATTATCCAAATGGTGTCACACACAGAAACTTGAAAACCCGAAACGGATTTTATTCAATTTATTCAAAATATTCGGGAAAAATATGGGTTGTCTCATGATTTTCAGGATAAGACAAAACCATTAAACCCTATGGAGATGATAAGAGTCGAATCAAATCTATATCTTGGAGACTTTCTGCGAAAGAAAAATACTTCTCCAGATGTACTTAAATGTTATGCCCTTGAGACAATTCATATGAAATACCCAGATCTTGAGTGGCTACATGTATATACAGATGGCTCCCTCTTTGATGATTATATCATTGCAGGGGCAGGAGTTTTTTCGAGTCTATTTTCCTTTTACGTTTCTGTTGGGAAATACAGAACAGTCTTTGACGGAGAGGTGGAGGCCATTCGTATTGCACTAAAGCAGTTACTGATCTTTGAAGATAAAATTTCAAGAGTAGTTCCACTCTCTGATTCTCAAGCAGCAATTCTGGCCATAAGTTCAAATAGCGCTCCTGCATCGAACGAAATTTCTCAATGTCGGGATTACTTGCAAAGGTTGGTCTTAAAGAAAAAGCGTGTTGCACTCCAGTGGATTCCTGGCCACTGTGGAGTTTATGGAAACGACCAGGCTGATTTCCTAGCGAAGAAGGGCTCGAGATTGCTTCAGTCAAGATATTCAAAATATCATATCATTCTATAAAGCTGTATATTAAACAGATTGTGACAAAAAGAATTTAAAGTTCAACTACTTGACCGTTTGCAGTCAAAGCGGTGGTGAGTTGGTGATCTTATAGCCATTACCGATTCTCCACGTTCGAGAAGCTGTTGCAGAATTCCGTCTTTTGACCGGACATGACTGTTTAGGAGAACATCTCCACCGTTGCTCATCACTTCATGGTGACTCTGAGACGGCACTGTATTGGCGTGCAAGAGAACTTTTAATGAGGCAATGACTTCGGTCAATTTCTTTTATGTCATCTGTTCTACTCTGAATTTGTTGTTTTAATTATTTCTCTGTACTGCCTTGCCATTAGAATTAAGGAAAAAACGTCTTCAAATTAATAAGCGAAATCTATTTTAAGCTATGAATTTATATAAAAAGACTCGCATGAAATATTTCACATTCCAGACTCGCATGAACATGACATGCACATGAATATAGAAAGATAAAACGCTTGAATAATTTTTAATCAAGTGTCTGAATTGTCACTTACAGCCATGTTGAGCCATTAATATCCAATATTGATGGAAAAGACTAAACTTAAATATGCTAATTAATGTGTGCTAACAATATTTTTGAGTTATGAAATGAAAAACAAATTTTTGTTTCATTTTGCCTGAATAAACATATCTTTTTTCAATAGGTTGGAATTCTTGATACTCAAATAAGTTAGCCGCACAAAATTTTCACTTTTTTTTCAAGAACTATTCAACCGATTTTGTTCAAATTTTGAATTTAATCATTTAAAAGCTTATAGTTGATGCTCTAAATTTGCAATCCTAATTATTAAAAAATATTTTGGCCATTTAATAAAAAATATGAAAATAATAAATAATTATAAAAATTCATTTTTGAAAAAAAGGCATGCTTATTCAGAGAAAGTGAATTTCTGAGTCTATTTTTTAACGCAAAATATTGTCGAAATAAATGCTTTAACGTAAGTAAGGCGATTACCGCAAATCTTTAAAATTCCATTTTTAGAGCATGAAAATTCGATTATTAAATCAAAAACTATTAAGGTGTTCTACTCTTTATTTTGCATACTGTACATACTGCCCGTTCCAGAAAGCAATCATTAAAAAAATAACTATTTTCATATGATGTCAAAAATTGCGCCAAAGTTGTCATTCGTAAGGCATATGAATACTCAAATCTAAGCATTGCAACTGTAAAGATGAGTAAAATCAAAAAATTCAAATAAAAGAGAAAGAGTTTTGCAAGAACAATTAAAAAAGTGATCGCACTGTAAAATATTCTAGCTTAAATTACGGTAAAAAATACCAGCATTCAGGGTGCCGGTACTTTTTACCGTAAAATCCATTTTAACCTGAACAGGTTAAGGAACAAAAAAATCTGATATACCTACCATAATTTTTATAATAATAATTACAATAAAATTACTAAATCACTCTAATTAAATAAATATCACTGTAAGAAATTACGGCAAAATACATTTTATAGTAAAAAATGGATTTTACGTTTAAATGGACTTTATTGATGATGTACCCAAAGTTCTGGTACTTTTTACCGTAATTTGATGCGGAATTTTTTACAGTGTACTCAATGCTTTTTTTCAATGAATAAGGAGCTAGATTAATAATTAAAACTATTAATCATAATTTGTTGATTATTATGCATCAATAATTTCATTTATTCATTATTTTGCGTTTAAAAAATTAATTGATTTAATAAAACTTTTTCTAATTGTGTGATTTTATGAAAAAATTAAAAAAAAATTAATTAGTTATTTCTGTACAGAGATGACGATGTTTTAGAATGTGAACAATAAACTAAGCAATCAATTAATCCAATACATTACTACCTTTTATCAAGTCTGTAATATTGATTCTTGAATAAAATGCTTTAGCATTTAAAAGAGCATATAACATTAATGGGTCTAAAAAAAGCGACTGCGTGCCCAAGGATATAACAATCAAGATAAGTTGTGACGATTAAATCATCATCCCGAATCCAGCATAGGAAAGAGGAAATTCGCTTTTTCACATTACGAATTTCCCTTTTAAAAAGAATATCCATCGGGTACAATGGCGATAACGACTAGGAATTTTCAAATCCTTGACGTTATAATTTCACATTGATTTATTCCTTTAAATTCTTGCCATAAAATTATGACAAGTAATTTGGGTTGTTTTTTTTTAGAAATATATATTTTTCTTATAATAATCACTGTAAGTATAGCAATGAGAGAAGTGGACTTAAATGGATGTAGTTTACTCGTAAAACTATTTTGTAGCGACGCTTTCAGAATTTTTATATGTGAAAAGAAAGATTTATTTTATAAATTCAGAATTCTGTATTTTAAATGATAGTTAGCAGTAAATTTTTTTTAATCAAATTACGGTAAAAACCGTAAAATTTATTTTTGCTGGAACATAAAATGAAGCAAAAATCTGACATACCATAATTTTTACAGTAACAATTACCGTAAAATTACTGAATCATTTTAATTAAATAAACATTACATTAAAAACTACGGTATATTACTTAATGGTAAAAATGAAGTTTATGGATGATGTATCCTAACAGCTGGTACTTTAAAACGAAATTTTTTTACAGTGTATTTGCTTTATCAACAAAATACTACTCGTTTGTTACATTTTAGTTACCTCCTGTATGTGCAAGCATGCAATCTTACGAGCATATTATTTCGACAATACATATATGGAATAATTTTTTCATATTATTTCGTTATAATATGTTATTATTATTCAACAGTAAACATCCCTAAGAAACTAAGTAAATTCGATGAAATTGTAATTGATTTAATTCATAAATTCAGAATCGTTAATTTATTTTTTGCTTTCTGCTTTGTTTCTTGAACAGAATGCACACAGAAAAAAATTTATGGTGAAAATTAACTCAATATGGTTAAATTTAACAAGTTTCTGACTCTATGGGAGCTCCAAAAAGCTGAGTAATTTTTACTGAAAAGCTTTGGTAATAGTTTTGCTTAAATTAACCGTAAAATACAGTGTTATAATCTGCGATAAAATTTAGTAAATGTGGTAAAATTTGGTAATTTTATAATTATTTTTTAGAGCATGGGGTAAAAACCATTTATTCGCTTAAACTTATTTTTTAGTTTTGTATTTTTAACTGAAAGTATGGTAATAATTATCATAATTTTGAAAATCAGAAATTTCGGTAAACCGTTGCCATATGAACGGAAAAATTACTAATTTATAAATATCATATCTTTTGCTTTTTTAACCAGAACTATATTTTTTACCAGAAATACTATTACCATACATAATAATATTACCATATATTTTTCTTCTCGTAGTCATTTTCTGACTATTTTTTTTCTTCACGAAATTAAATTAGTCTCTATGCATGATGATAATTGATTTCTTTATGCTGAATATTCTGAATAATCTAACTATTTTCTGCCTTTTTGAATTCGATAAATGTAATCTCTCAGCGGTATCGAAAGTTGTTATTCACCAGTTTGCGCCAATTGATGAATTTATTGTATCTTTATAAGCATATAATAACATGAGAATTATAATTCTCATGTTAATAGCTTAACTGGACTTCCAGAACGTGGTGCATCTTCAACAATTAAATTGCAGAATTGAAATTTTGAAAACTAGTTTTGGCATAGCCGTACTGTCAATATATCTTCTCCATAAACATAACATAAACATAGCACTAATTCGTTTGTTTTCATGCGAAGTATGAAGTAGAGGAAAAGTTATACAATTCATGTAAGTATTGTATACAATGACAACTGCTCCGTTGGCAAAGTATAGTTTGGTAGACGTAATTGGGTAACAAAACAGCTAATTATATTTTTATTATCTTTCTTTAAATAAAACAAAATTATTACAGAGTTTACGATCAAAGAACGATAAAATTTTCTTTATTCAGAAATTAAAAATTTTTGGACTCGTAAGTTAGAATTTATCACTTATTTGGAAATTACTAATAATATTAGATTAGGATTCCATTGTAAATAATGCAAGAGTTCTTACTTTACCGGTAACACACGTGCAAAATGAAGACAAACGCACTTTTTTTTTGCATTAATGCTTTTGAAGCTTAAATATCTAAAAAAAAACAACTTATTATTTAAATGTACGTTATATTACGTTACCATAGACATTTTACAGGTATATCATATATTTTAAAAATAATAGAAAAGTTTACTCAAATGTAAATATTGTGTGAATTCCGTTACACGGAGCTTTCGGCGTATCCTCTAAATTCCTTCAACTTTTGAAAAGTTATCCTTTAACGATTTACTTTTTGGATGATCTAGCTCATTGTTTTTACGTGAAGTGCTTATTTTTTTTAAAATTTAATAATAATTATTTTATAAACATTTTAAATAATTATACTAGAGAAATAAACTACAAAGAAAAAATCTTATGAGAATAATAAAATACATAAACCTAGGATCTTAGAAGTCTAGGAAACATTCTAACAGAATCTTGTTTGATTGTTCTTTTAAAATGCCCTTATCAAATTCTCAATTTTTAGATGTATATTTCCTATGAATTTTTATTTTGATGAAAAATTTACAATAAAAAAAATAAAGTTGGTGCAGTTTTGGAAAATATTTTGCATTTAAATTTAAAGTTCGCTTTCAAAACATTTTTATTCAATGAGATATCGTTTGCTTATTACAAAAAAAGAAGGAAGGATCGCCTCAACTCTTTAAAGATTGAAATCGATTAAATTTCTTTTGTCTGTTTTCAAACGACTGTGTCAGAACAATTTGGAGCGAGCACCAAAAACTACAAGTCAGAGGATTCATCCACTTTGTGCTTTATTAGTTGCAATGCTAAGTCAATTTCATTCATTCGTAATTTAATTTAACTGAATGTTAAGAGAAAAAAGTATCTTGTTTTTAAATAAAGTTAAATCCTTTTAAATAAAAACTAATTTAGAATGAAATCAAGTCAATTCTACTCGCATCAACATATAACAAAAGAAAGATTATTTTTACTTCAAATAAGAGTCGAAGAAGCCTCTAAAATATGTTTTTATTGGATTAATCAACCAATAGCAAGAAAGAGACATCTGAAACGACGATTACGACGAAACAGGAAAATGTAATATACTTTCTTTGCGTATGTAATTTGCCGAATCCCTATACGTTTCGTCAAATCAATCAGTAATTGTATTTATAACACAACCTTTGGATAAGAAGAAATAAGAAATGAAACATCAGAACAAATAAAATAGCGAATCTATAGATTTATCTATTAATGATGAAATATGATTCTGAATTCTTTCAGTTTTCCTGGGGAAAAGTATTATGGGGATTCGGTAAGTAGGTTACGGGAAATATAGATAAATTAGAAAAAATATTTCGAATCGATTCCTCAGATATGTAATAACGGGAATCGAAATATATTACAATATAATTAAGTGCAGCTAAATTTCATACAGAAGAAAATAAATTTGATACTCTCTGCAATTAATAAAATAATATAAAATTGTGTTAAAATAGTTATTTAAAAGAATTTTATTTTACGAAAAAATGTGTAGATTGAATAGAATCTTTAAATTCTATTCATTCTACATAATTTCTACAGAATATGTTATTATTATATGTTATGTTATATGTTTTATGCTATATGTTTATGTTATATGTTTATGTTATATGTTTATGTTATATGTTTATGTTATATGTTTATGTTATATGTTTCTGTTATGTGTTTATGTTATAAATTTATGTTATATGTTTATGTTATATGTTTATGTTATATGTTTATGTTATATGTTTATGTTATATGTTATATGTTATATGTTTATGTTATATGTTTATGTTATATGCTTATGTTATATGTTTATGTTATATGTAATATGTTATATGTTTCTACAGAATATGTTATGAATATTTTCTACATGGTTCTACAGAACACTCTAAAGAGTGTTCTGTAGAACCATTCTTAATGTGTTATTTTAGAATTCTTGTCAAAATGAAGTAAAAATGTTTGCTCGTTTAGGGTGGTAAATTCAAGCAAAAAAACAAAAACTCAATCGTAATCTGCACAGAGTAAAGAATTCTGGTAAAATCACCGTACTGCATGGTAGTGACTTTTACAATTAAAAACAAAAGAAGAAAAAAACATGATTCTGGCAATAAAACCAAAATTTACTTTATTTAAACCACTCATTTAGTAATTTTTCTGTTCATATGGAACGCTTTACTGAAAATTCAGGCTCTTGAATTTATAATTCCTAAGTCTAAAAGTTACGATTACCCGTTAATAATTAAAATTAATAAAATAAAATGATTATCAAATGAACGTAATAAACAATTAATAAATAAAAGGATTTAATAATCGAAATGAACTGACAAATGCACTAATAATGACTTATTAAGCCAGTATTTAATACTTATAAAGCCAGCTCTCAATTTATTGGTAATAAAATATTTTTCATTTAAGAAATGTTATTAACTTAATAGAGAATAATTATTTTTAAATAAGGTAATGATTAACCTCTAAAATTAAAAATGTTTTATGTCCTCTTTAGCGTATAAGTTTTGATTTAAGAACCCAGACGGTCATGTTGTTTGAAAAAATTGCTCGAAAGTTTCTTCTGTAGAAATGCTACCTTTCGTATTTTCTCACCCTGTTTCTCTTTCCATTGTCAGAATTTGCATTAAAAGTGAGTTCCTTTTTTTACACTTTCAGGGAAACTATCGCATCTCATAAATTTATTGTCACATACTACTCTCATCAAAAAAAGAAGTGAGATAGATTCATGTTCCTGCATCTGGAACTTTCTTTGTACAGAGCGTCAGTCTCTTTATGCAAAAATTACCTTTCACATGCATGCTTAAAGTATTCCCAGGTAGACTTTCATATCTTCTACTGCTGCTACTCTTTTCGATAGACTACTTCGGTTGGCTGACATAAAACATAACGTATGTTAACTACAGTAATACTAAAAATAAACAGTTTTAAAATATTAATATTTAAGAAAAAGTAATATCGTGGTCTTAGAGTTTCTAAACACACCTTCATTGAATGCATGCTACAATTTATAGCGCATTTTCTTAATTTGTGCAAAAAATACGTTTTTGAAAGGAAAAAAAAAGGCAAACTACCGCGCTAAGTATATATTTTCAAAAATTTGACACATGATATGAATTAAAACTTCAAAAAGAAAAGATTGGGTAGTAGACAGGACCGAGTATGAATTTTCGAATTCATCTGCGTCTAATGACCCACTCTCTTGTTTATCACAAAAAAGGACTTTTTTTTATTTAGGTAACAAATTTTAAAAGAAATAAAAGCTTGCATTATAACTATGACAAACTACAACCAAAAGAAAACTTCTAAAAAAGAAAGCGAGTTGTTAAAGGCCGCTGGATTGTAAATTAGCGACCGAATACCTCGATCAAAGAATATACAAAGGAGAAGTCTAGCTCCTCAAATCGATAACTAAAATCTCTTTACCAGCGGACAAACCACTGAGTTCCACTTTTCTAGCCAAGATGGAGAACATTAACATTTATGAGGTCACCACTGTGAACTATTATGCTTGAGTTCAAGTTCGTAAAAATTGAATATTAGATATAAAGTTACTTTGAGTTATCCGCAACTGTTTCTTTTATTTTTGCGTAATAGTGTAACATTTAATAACATTTATAAATTACTATATAAAATTATACATTACGTAACGATTATAAATTATTAATGTATTAAAAAGTTATTGTTTTCAATCTGTAAGTATTATTGATGCAACATAATATTATGCATAATTTAGAATAGTTATAATTTTGAAATTAATACATTTTTAAGTTTTGCTAGTAGTGCAAGTTGTAATAAATATTATAATCTCGTTATTAAAAACAATTTGACAATTTTCAAATATCTATCTCAATTTCACCTTATGCTTCATGATAAGAAAAAAATTAAATACAATACGTAATATTTTTTCGTTTTCTGTTACAAAAGATTAAAAAAGTATATCAGAATTCGAAAAGCTAATGATTGATCACTTTTGTTAACTTCAAAACTCCCTATTCAAAGAAACATTTTTCTTTAAAGTTAATAAAATACTAATTGCTCATTTTTACATATTTCATATTCAATAACTATAAAAAAATTTTTTTTTCTCTCATATCAAGCTATTAAAAGAAGATAGTGAGAAAAAAAGTTTATTTTAACGAGTTCGAATATAATAATTTACACTCTGTCAGCTGTTATGAATGGCAACAGCTGGTTTTCATTGATTAACTGCAATTTTAACTTGTTCAAGAATTTTTTCAAGCTTTTTTTTCGTAAAAGTTTCATTGTTATTTGAAAAAAATAACTGTTACATTTTTTGATGCAAAGTTTTGTTAAAATTTAAACATTCTCTTAAAAAAATAACTTTTACTAAAGAAACCTGATTAAAAGGTCTTTCTTTTTCATTTATAAGCTGTCTAGTTTTGTTAAAATTTTAAACCTAATAATTATTTTCCACCATTTTTCCAGTGATTTTAATTTTATTGATAATTAATGTTTTAGTAAATTTTTATAGTTTTTATGCATTTATTGCTTAAAGCCTTACATGTGCTATTAAATAGAATATATATTTTTTATTAGATAATCTGTGTTTATTTACACACATGCTGAATAAACATTAAAATAGTTGTTTATCTTGTTTTAAAATTCAGTATACTCCTAAAAAATAACTTTTACTAAGAAACCTAAATAAAAGATCTTTCTTTTTCATTTATAAGCTGTCTAGTTTTGTTAAAATTTTAAACCTAATAATTATTTTGCACCGTTTCTTCTCGGCGATTTTAATTTTATTGATAATTAATGTTTCAGTAAGTTTTTTATGCATTTATTGTTAGGAGTCTTACATGCTCTATTTAATTGCATATATATTTCTTTTTAGATGTTCTGTGTTTATTTACACACATACTGAATAAACATTAACATAGTTATTTATCTTTTAATTATTGCTTGTAAAATGTACTATATTTAAATTCCCCTCCATGCAGATAAGGGATTCTACTTACTCGTAGTTAAGCTATAGTGAATTATGTAAATGCGATTTCTTTATTAAATAATAAATAAGTAATTAATGTTTTCGCATATTTTTTGTCTCGATTTTTTTCATTGAAATTATCCAGATTGAAATAATTTTACAAATTTTAAGAGTTTTTAAGATTGTAAATATTTTTTTAAAGCTTTAAATATCAAATTATAAAAATACTTTCATCCTTGAAATTTAAAATGAGCTTTAAGACGAAATTATGATAAAATAAAAGTTCCCGTCTTAAAAAAACAGTATGGAGTTTAATTACATGATTTACTTAATGCAACTTATATGATAGACTAATATTGCTGTCCTAGGTAAGAAAAAGTTTACAACCTTCGTATTTAGAACGGCGGAATACACGTAATTAGTTTTAGAAAATACTATAAAACATAATTGTTTTATTTATTTTCCCATTAAAAATATCTGGAAAAGCCATTCAACTAAACTTTTTTTCTCACTTTATTTTACATTATTTCCCAAGAAACTAAACAACTTTAACTCTAAAGTAACTGAAGTACCAACTTTAACTATCCATCTTAGCCCGTATACTTGCTGACACAATTTAAGTAAAGGAGTTTTGTCAAAATTGATAAGTTTTCACTCTTCCAGACACTTTAAAATTATCAGACAATAATGTTAATGGATTACACCCGCATGGAAGAGATCGAAAACAATTAAAGTTAGGATCCATGAAGTAAATTATAGGTGATCAAATTGTTTTAAAAGTTTTAAATTATGTGGCGGTTTTAATGTTGCTTTAATGAATACATGATTAAACACTGTTATAAGGTATCAAAAACAATTTTCAATTATAGAAATAGTTAGGGAAAAGTGATGTGAAAAATTCTGGATCAAATCACGGTAAAGAGTACCACTCAAGGTACTTTTGACTTGGTACTTTTGACACTTTTGGTACTTTTTTCGTACTTGTGACAAGGTACTTTTGACTTAGACAAGATACTTTTGACTTTGACAAGGTACTTTTGTGGTGGTATTTTTGAACATAAAATCGATTTTACCAGAACATATTACGGGGCAAAAAATCTGATATACCGTAATTTTTACAGTAATAATTACCTTAAAATCACTGAATCCCTCTAATTTCATAAATATTATTGTAAATTATTTTACGGTAAAAATGGATATTAAGGTAAAATGGATTTTACGCATGGCACGTTCAAAGTGCTGGTACTTTAATAAAGTAATTTAATCCGAAATTTTTCGTAGTGTAGATGAATTGATTATTTATTTATTGGAGAATGTAATACTAGTTCAAATATTTCAGTTTCATTAAAAAAGCACATTGTATGTTTGTCTATTATTATGATTCTCTTTGTGAATGCCATAGATTTCAGCAATGAATAAACAAATGAAGAAAGAAAAATTGGTCTAAGCCCTAAGGTATAACATAGTGTTGCGCTTTGGACCATTAGATGTTGAACCTTGGAACGCATTATATGTTGCATCTACGACGACAGTCATTTTGTGTTCTTCTTTGTCTTGGACTAGGAAATTAATTGAAGTTTGGTATTCATGAAGTAAAATTCATTTTTAAAATTTTTTTCCAGTAGCCTACATTAGCTTAAATAAATCAAATGAATCATAAACGTAATACCAATTCATATTTTTATAAATATTTGAAACATTTTTCAGATTTACAAAAAAACAGAAATGTGACTTGCATTTATGGAAATGCGGCTTGCAATTATGGAAAGTGTACCAATTGCAAGTTGGTGACTCTTTGTCACATTGCACTCCCGATGTCACATATATGCATTGTATAAAATTCGGATTAAATTTGGGTAAAAATTACCGGCACTCTGGATGTCAGTAATTTTTACCATAAAATCAATTTTTTCCGTAACATTTTACGAAAATATCTGATATGCAGTAATTGTTACAGTAATATTTACTGTAAAATTGCTGAATCTCTGTAAATAAATATTACTGCAAAAATTAAAGTATACAATTTTACGACAAAAAAAAAAGATTTTACGGGTGTTGACCTCCTGGCGTCAGTACTTTTTATTGCAATTTGAGTCAGAATTTTTTAACAGAGTTTGGCTAGGCTTCATATCTTTTATTTTGATACGAAAAGTTTTTTATTTTGATAATATTTTGCAATAATGCAATTACAAATTGAAATATTCTTTAAAAATATTAGTTGCTCTAGCAAACATACAAATATTGCGCCAAGCTTTCTAGGATGCATTCTCAATTTGATTATTATTGTAGCATGTATTTCCTTCGAGTGATTATACACTTATTTTTAAATTGGATTCGATTATCTATTCCAGATACAAAAGCTTCAAAACAATCCTTTTTAATTAATAAAATATATTACAATGCTGAATTTTATCGTTCAAATTCATGACAATATAATAACTTTTGATTATTAGGCATTATTATATCGATATTTTTCTTTCGACTTTATAGAGAAAAACCTCTAGATGAAATAGTTTACTCACTTAATGAAATCACTGTAAGGGGATTAGATTTTTAATAAAAAAACAATTTGATGTCATCCTCCAGAAATTTATTTACAACAGAAAAATGATTTAAATATTAAAAGATAATAAAATCTATTGAAAATATATTCTGCAGTAGAATTTGTTACTCAATATTTCAAGCAAAACAGCACAGCATCGGATTGTAATAAAACTTAATACCGAAACATCAAAAGATGGTGTATTTTTTTCCAATATATATGAGTGACTAAGTATAGAAACTTATATTGGAAAAGCATCAAAGTAAAAATAATCTAAAGCCGCTATTCTTTAGTTTATTGTTTGATAATGATATTTTCCCTCGACGTAAAAATTCAAGTTTGTTATAGAAATATTTTCCCCAGAATACTTGTACAGGATATTGTATTATATTTGTTTCCATAATAAATCTTTTATGAATCCATAAATCTATGTAATTTATAATAGACAGGCTAGTTTGCATTAAATTAACTTGAAAAATGCTAATGATATAAGGGGCTCCAAAAAAAAACCAGGATAAAATGCCAAGATAAAATGTCAGATAGTTAAAATTCAATTATTCAATATTATAGGAACTATTCGACCAAATTTGCACAAATTTTGCATTTTGCCATGTAAAATTACATTCCTTAAAATGATCCAAAAACTTATATACCTTACAATTCAAACATTTTTCGATCATTGTTAAATAAAATAATAAAAAATAATAAATATTTACTAAACGTAATTTTTGACATGGAATTATCTTTGGATAAAAGATTTTCATAATTGGGTGTAAAAATTTTTCAATTCGCTTAAAAAGCTCTCAGGATGTATCAAAATATGCAAAAAGCAAAATTAATATTCAGGGATCCAAAATTTGGAGCGTTCTCCTGACCAAACTATTGGGACCATATTTCTCAGATTGTGTCTACCCCTATATTTGGGGGTCAAAAATACAGATTCGTCGAACTATTATGTCTGATTGAGTAATTTAAGATACCGTATGCACGTATTAATTAGCATATTTGACGTCACTCTCTCGAGCCATTAAGAATGGGTCCTAGAACGTGAAAATCCGAACATTAGAAAAACGTTATTCAGGGTTGTCCGCTTCTTACGCACTGTATCATGTATATGAGATTCACTGCATTAGAAAGTAAATTTTAAATTTATTGAATTTCTTATTGTATCATACTAAATTAGTCTTAATGAAATTGAAGTTTCAATATTACTCTCCACTTTTAATGTTGAACCACGATACCGGTACCTTGAACAATAATATGGTCTTATCAAGCATATGATGGTTTAATTCACACCATTAAACGGTTCAACTTGGTACCACAGCAAAGTTGCCAGACATTTGAATGATATTAAGGATCTGTACGAGAGTTATGCAAGGGTATAAATTAATTAAAAGTCAGTAAAATGTGTTTAGTTCCAGAGCATTTATAAATAGGCTCTATTCATTAAGTTGGAATACTGCCTCAGCAAAATATCCCAGATCACTTTTAAAAATGAGTAAATAGTTAAGCAAAAGTTTTGTTTGAATTTAAATGGATTAATATATACATTCAACATACTTGAATTGTAAAGTTGTAAAGTGATAAAAATTTTAATGAATGGTTAAACATTTGAAAATGGTATAAAACTACTATAATTTACCATTTTGGGGAAAATGTTTTTATATTGTGCTAGTGTGACAACAGATCTATTTAAGATTGATTAGTTACAGGAGTTGGACAAAATAATGGAAACACTTCTATTATAAATCATTTTTTCATATTTCTCAAGAAATGCTTGCTGACTAAAATATGACCAATCGCGGATATTAACCGAATAAAAATGACAAATATTTACATGACTTACTTAATTTATCACATTTGCACGTTTTTGAGCTTGTGTTTAACCGAACTTTTGAAAAGGAACACAAAATATAATTCAAACTGTAAAAAAAAAATGAGATGAATAAATGAATTACACTGCAAAAAATACCCGTTGTTTTTTCGAAATTTCACCGTATATTTAACGGTTTAAAAGCCGTTTTGTTGACGAAATGATTTTTCTCAATCTTTCATTTTATCACAAACGGATTAAAACCGTCAGTTGAAATTCCAGTTTTTGCCATACAGCTTTGCTCCCAGTGATATAACTTAACTTTTTTTCCAATCATTTTATGATAATTTTCAATAATTGTTCTTACTTTTTAGTGTTTTGAACATCGTAAGGCTGCTGTTCAATTTTATTGTAAAAGTGATATAATATTTAACCGAAATTTTCACCATCAACAATTCAGCAGCAGTGGCTTAAGGGAACAGAGAGCGAGGTTCCCAAAAAGGTAACCCAGGTTATACAAAATTTAGTTTTAAATCTAATGCCTTTTACTTTAATCGTACATAAAGAAATAAAATTGGTTTGAAATTAAGATATTCTTCATAATAATATGAATTCTTTAACGGTATTTGGGAGAATTTTTAATTGAGAACCAGCTTGAGTTGGAGTTCTCAAAAAAGTTCGGGGTCAGAGTTGGAGTCAAGTCAAAAATCATCACTACCACCGACTCTATAATTTGAGACCCATCTTTGCAATTTTTTGTGCTTGTTGGATAAAATGATTTATCAATGATTTTAGGGAATTATATTCGTGTAAAAAATATTCATATTTATGTTTATAATATTTTTGTGTGTATTAAAATAGTACAAAAATACTATTTTATTACATTTATTTTCTATATCTTACGATATATTTGAATATTAAAGTCAAAAATAATTAAATCAGCTGATAATCTAGTATTCACCAATTTCGTTAAAAGAGGTTAAAAATAAGATTCTCAAGTAAATGTAGTCCTGTGCCCGAAAGGATTTCCTGAGAATGAGATTATTTTTAAACTATCATTTCTTACTATGCGTCAATCACTCCTCTGCCGAAATTTCAAAGAATCTAAAAACGAAGTATCAAAATGCTGAAAGGTCAAAAATAAATTTTGTAGAGAAGGGTAGAGGTTTTTGACGTGACACACCCTGCTTTAGAAGAAAAATTGTCGTGAATGTAATAATCAAGTAGATTGAATTCTCTAAGGATGAAAAAAAAAGAGAGTACTATGTTTATGGCCATGTCTATAAGAATTGCTCATTTGTCGAAGTAGGAACCTTCAAAAGTTGTTATCTATATACGATACCAGAATTAATCAATGTTTGAACAAAATGCCCTGCCTCTTAAACAAACAGATAGTTTCCGCTTTGTTTGCCCGGGGTAATCAAAAAAAGAAGTAATCGAGTTATTAGTTTCTGCAATAAAATCTCTATTATTTCATTTTAACAGTTTTAATAAATAAAAGTGGATTCCATGTAATTAAATTTTTTTTTAACAAGTTATGAAAAGTATTGATTAATTGAATTAAAAAATTTCTTTTCAAACTGAGAAAAAAAGTATGGTTAATGGTATGGTTAAAACTGCCAGAATATGGTTCAATTTATAGTGTTTATGAGAAATCTTCATGAGACAACTCGATGGGAACACTAAAAGGCTCAGTAATTTTTACCGAAGGTGCCTAATCTGCTTACAGTTTGCGAATTTGGATGAAAAAATACGAAGTAAATGGTAAAATCCTAGAAAAGTCCACCACTTGGCGACTTTTTGAAATCTCGCCAATTTGGCGATTATTACTGGGGTCAATGTTGCTTTTTAATTATTAAAAAAGAAAAAAAATTATCACAAATTTATTAAAATATTTTTAATAGAATAAAAAATAAGATAATAGTAAAAAAAAATAAGATAGAATAAAAAATAAGAAGAGATAAGAGATCAGAAGCATAAATGGCGAAAAAATAAATCCTTTTACCTCTTCGTTAACGATACATATCAAATAACTAATCAGGTATAAGAATTTTGGTGGTGTGATCGGATGTTTAAAATTATCTCCCAGAAATATCTTCCAGAAACCTAGTTTGGGGAGATTTATAGAAATCGCCACGGGGTGGGCTACTCTAGGACCCACCCTAAGTTAAATTGACGACACTATAATATTTAATATCTACAGTAATTTACAAGTTAATATGCAGTTATAAGCATGATTGGTTTCATTTATTAAAAACATTATTAATGAGAAAAAATATTTACATCCATTATTTCTTTAATGTTCAAATATATAGAACTTCAGGATTGTAATTAAAGTTACGTTGTCCTAGCAATGTGCTGTTTCATTTATATAAAATGAAACTTAATGATGCGTGTGATTTTACTGACCTTGCGCACCACAAGATAGATCAAATTAATTATGAAATGCAGTTTTATAATATGTTGTTGTCGTTTTCATGTCCATGGATTTTCAAAGAACATCCAAATTCTGTACGACCATGTTATAATATGTGATAAAATTTAGTAAAAGTTGCAAAATTTTGTAATTTTATCACAATTTCTAAGAACAGCGGTTCTCAATTTTGTTCTGCCACAGAACCGTAAATAATCAACATTCTTTTGGCGGAACCCCGACTTTATAAATGAATTTTATTAAGGGAGTTGTAAGCGTTATAACTTAAAAAATTCTGCTTTTGAAATATTTAATTAGAGGAATAAATATTTTTCATCATTAATAAATTTTAAATTAGGTTTTATGCTTGACAGTTAAATTTGCAGTCCTTGTGCTATATCTAGTCTAGTTATGAATTTATTTATGTACATGCATTAATTAAAAATGAATAAATAAGATGAATTATGGTTTACTTCAAAATGAAAACATAAACGAACTGCTATTAACGTTGAAAATAGTTATTAGAGAATATTTTCCTTCGTTAAATAATTTCGTTATTTTATTTTAATTTGAAAAGTGCGAAAGAAAATACTAATGCAATATTTTATAAATGATTTGTTCTTTTCATTATTTATTCAATATATTGTTATTAGAATTATTATATTTTCTTTTTAATAATGCCATTTCTATTTCATTGGCATTTTATATGAAGCAATTTCAGAAAGGATACCAAAAGCTTAAATAAATTATGAATCATAGGTGGGATTTAAAATTAATCCGAGGTTTAAAAAGTTCACTGGTTATAAAAAGTACTGTTGTTGCTGTTGCTTACGCCAAAGGCCAATTTCAGCTAGCCTTCTTGGAATCAAGCGAATTTTTAAGTCAGAGGGTGAGTTTTTTGTTTCTTCAAGGGGGCCATCTATCCAAAAATGCTACAGCTACAAGCAAATCGCCTCTCATTTTATAGGGAGGACCCAATCATACTTTAGTCATTCATCCACACATCGTAATTTTGACCAGAACCAAAGAACGATCAATATCCAATTCAGTACTCCCAGAGGTATCAATTTGTTCTGGGAACTTAGAGGACTTAGCGACCCTGACTGATTTAGAATGCCCAGTCACCATTTAATACACGGGGAGTTTTCGGCCGGAGGGATTCGAACTCCCGTTCTCACAAACGCGAGCCCAATGTCCTACCAACCAGGCTATTCCAGCCTATGAAAAGTACTAACTCATGGAACTCCTTTAAATCTTCTACGTAACTTCACGATTCCCTGGACACTATTTGGGAACACTATTTTAGAGCAAGGCATAAAAACTATTTATTTGTATAAATTTACTTTAAATTTACTGTAAACCGTTACCATAGGAACAAAAAACACAGACATTAATTGTTTTTTAATTTGGTTTATTATCAGAACTATGTTGTTGTTTTTTTTAAAAATCAGAAATGTTATTACCAACAAGTACGGTAATTTTATCAGAATTTTTTCGCCGTGCAGAGTAAGAAACTTTCCTTTAATGATTTTAAAGTAAAACTAAGTATCAAAAACTAAAGTAAACAGCTTCTGATCTTGTTGTCAGAGAAGGCGGTTGTGGAAGTAGACGCCCCAAAATTTCGAGACGAACTACATGATGGTGGTAGTCAGCATTGCACACCAACTATCCAAACTATTTCGCACCTATAAACTTAAAAATAGTTGATCTTCAAGCCACCACAGATGACAGAACCCTACTTCTTTAAAATGAGAGTTCAATATATCTAACCACTGTACAATCTCGGTTTAAAACAATGTAACACATGTGCAAGCAATGGAAGAGAACCTTGCATTCCTTGCATTCGAACCAATCGAATTCGAATGCAATGGAACCTTGCATTCTCTCTCAAGAAAATTTGTTAAATGTTGAACTAAAATATCCGTACCAAAATAATATACCTTCCGAATCTGTTACAAACTTGATAGGATAACTCTTTATAAGGCCATTTTTTCCCCTAAAAATGTTATGATGAAATAATTTTGGGATTAAGATTGATCAACAAAAAGAAAATCGTTTATTCTTTTATCTATAATTTAAGAAAATTCTTTTGGTAGGTAGGTGGTGGGATTTTCAAAATGTTTCCAACTGTAAAGAATTGGAATTAAACGTAAGCTTCTGTACTAATATGCAATCGAAGTATAAATTCGGTGTTTACAAATTAACCCGATAATGATCAAATAAATGAACGCACAAGAGAAAAGAGCACACTAGAGTCTTCTACTCTTCTTGACCCCACGCTAATTTTTACTGTTACGAACGTAACAGTAAAGAAGATTACGTAAGTAGCACAGCATATGGTGTTACGTAAGTAACAGTTATGATTAGCGTTGGGTCACGAAGAGAGGCAGACACTAGGTACTATTTTCTCTTGTNACTTGTATCTGTCAGTATCAAGCATGTTTCATCATCGAGTATGTAAACAAAGCCCTTAATTTTTAAATTTTCTTTTTTTATTTTCTGAAGTTGATGGCAGATGGCTGTAGGTAGGATACATTGGCACTTAAAAGATAATAAAGTTGGTAAGAAGTATATTTCCCAAGGCCTTATAAATGGTCAAATTGAACCATGATCCGGTTCAAGTTCCACTATACCATCTTGTAATCAAATTTAAGAAGGCTTAATTTGCATGGAAATATGATTGAATCCGTATAGTGGTTACTGCAAGTTCGAACAATATTATGGTAATAAACACATTCCAAAGTTTCCACACTGTAAAAATGTGGTGCAATACCTATCCGAATTTGGTGTTGAAAAACTCTAAAAACTGCGTGAATGATTATTTTATTTCAAATTAATGCTGAATAGTGTGTTCAGATATATTTTAAAAGGTGTAGCTAAATTTTAACATCAATAATTGATAAAGCTTACTCAAAACTCAGCTGCTTTTACGCCATTAATGGTTGGTGACAGGCCAGAGGATGTGTTGTTGTGTTTTCGAATGCTTCGTAAATTTTGGAAAATAAAGGTAAATTGAGATTTTATTTGTGTTTGAAGTGATATAATTGATGAAAGAAGACCCTAGCTACACATAATGAGTGAGTTTACTTAACTAGTAATATTATTTCTGAAGATATGAACTCTTTTAACTTTAACTAATACCTAACTAGGCTTAGTTCACTATCCTACGTGAGAGTAAGATCATAAAGACATATTCATTTATTTGCCAAGTAATTTAAACTTTTTTTGCTGAATTGATTTGGTAAACTACTCATCTAAGCAGTTATAAAAGGTATTCATGTTTTTTGATGCATAATAAAGATGATTGCAATCGCATAAGATTTTCATAAATCTGTATTAAATAATTTTGTATTTAACCTCTATTCACTTCTATTTTGTTAAGCCTAATTCGAATTTTCATTAATATTCTGTTTGCGCTGTGTGCATGTTTGATTAGCATACCACATTTATTTTAAGAAATATTTTACATGGGCATCCTAAATTTATGATTCTTGATTTTTTATTGATTATTATGTGTATCATACCGTACTATAACTATAAATTTTAGTGTTACTTAATAACAAAAATAGTGGTGGCTACTTTACACCAAGTAGTATAAAAGAACAAGCTAGGTGTTTCACTACACAATGAACTATTCTTATTTTTGATGTAGTGTAACGCTTAGTGAAACACAACTTTGGTGAAAAGAAGTTGCCACAATTTTTTGTGTTTAAATACACGAAATTTTTTTACAGTGTATAAAAAAGCTATTCAAGTGTTGATAATTTTTAATTTTTTTATGTGCATTTAAAAAAAGTTTTTCAAAAACACTACATAAATCAAAAATATTATTTGAAATCTTAATACTTTTTCAAAAAATGTTTCACATGAAATGTTAGTTATTCGACTTTTAATAAAAAGTTTGCTGTCAAAACTGGGGAATTTTTTATTTAAAAAATATAGTTACATAAAATCATGATAGCTTTTGTTACTAGTTATTATGAGTCCAAAAACAAAGAAAAGAATTTTCAACATTTCGAAAAGACAAATTTCAGTATATATATGGATTATATGGAATTCTTAATCCATCATATTGTTCTTATGAAATAAAAATCTCCAGAAAAACTTTCAAATCAGAAATAATTGCATAGAAAACCAAATAATGAAGTATTCGATTCTTTCTAAGGATATTTAAGCTCCTAATAAAAAATAATAGGAATTCTCTTTTTAAGTGCTTCATTATTTCGAATTTTTTAAAAGTCCTTTAAAACCGGTTAGATTGATTTAACTTCATTTAATTTCCAATTCTAACTGATTTTTAAGTCGTTACAAATAAGGGTAAACGAAAAAGTAATCTATGATATTTATTCGATAGTTATTTAGTAATCTATGTAGAACTCCATCCTTGAATATTTAAATAAGATATACATTACCGTAAGTAAATTTAGATTTTAAAAAAAAAAACTTAGCGATATCAACCTAGCATTCATATTTTACCAATGACATAGCATACTTAGCATTACCGAAAGCTTTACTGATGCACACTATCCTTTATTTATTTATTATTTATTGTTGGTTTTGTACGTACTCTAACTCTTTAGACAAAACTGGTATTAAATCTGACAAGGAAAAAACGGCCTTATGCATAACAAATATTGCTGTAAGCTAAAGATTTAGTATTGCCGAAGAATTTATAAATTAACCAATAGCAACTAAGCAGTCATAAGCATTACGAGAAGGCAAGAGTGACTGAAACTATCGTTCATCTTGATCGTTTGTTTTGTAAGATTAAATTGAGAGAAAATTGATATAAATTATGTCAAAGAAAGAAAAGAGCCATATCATTAATTACCTGTTAATAAGGGCTACTTTCCTAATTAAATATTACGAACTAGCTGAATAGCTGTTCTTCGTACTGGAGTAAAAAGAAAATAATAAATTGATACTGAACGAAATCTTCCACAGAATTGTAAGTTAAATACCGACACAATTAATAAAACAAAAATAATGCCTTCTTTTAATTATTACTCTTTTTTGACAATAAGATGGCTTCGTATTATTAGAATAAGCAAATCTTTTTTCTAAAGTTCTTGCTATTTAAAATAAAGAAAAACTATATTTAGATGCCATTTCGCAATAAGGCTGTTGCTCGCGGCCAATTCATGAGAGTCAAAATTTACTACTATCTTGCAGTTCTCACCGACTCACATCCTTTTAGAGTGGCCTTAAAAACCAACTTCTCTAGCATCTGTATTAAAACTGCACAATATGGATTTGGTTTTAATAGTTACCATTAAAAAATGCCTTTTTTAAATAATTTAAACACTCTATCTACTACATAGCTCATTTATCTTTAACGCATATTCCCATTGATTTGGTTTGATCTCTCTTTTTTTTAAAAATTCAGTGGAGAAATAATACTTAGGGAACAGTCCTGTACTTGTATCTGTCTACTTGCCTCTGTAGTAAAGTTTAAGATACTTCCCCCCTTTTGACCCTTTCAGTAAATTCAAGATGACTGATAATACTGAAAGGGCTCTAAAGCTTATTGCAAGCAAGGAGGCAATTTTCGGGTATTGGGCATATTGGGAATCCCAACTTTTAAAATTGTTTCAGCTTTTTCCAAAAAATTTCCGCTTTTAACTGCATAGGAATTGATTGATTTAGAGTTTTAAAAAGTTTATCTTGTTTATTAAACTTAGTTCCTCGATTTCCTTTTACTTTTTAAAAAAATCCTTTTCTCAAAAATTATGGTAAGTAGGTACTTTATTTACGTCGTACTAGAGCTGCAGATTGGGCTATTGGCAACGGTCTGGGAAACATCCCTGAGGATGATCCGAAGATATGCCAACTCAGTTTCGATTCTTTGCAGAGGGGATGGCTCATATGCTTTGGTAGCCAGACAACCTGCTCTCAAAGTCGAGCATTTTACGGTAGAACAGTTTATCAAGGACCGATGCGATCCCTACGCAGGGTGATCAAAGTGGTCACCCACCCGCTTATTGACCGCAGTCAGTGATAATTGAGTTCGGTGTTTTACTGGGGACCGTGTCTTTACGATCAGTCCACTGCGGGACCTTCAAAACTAATAAAAGAGATTTTAATATCATATTAAAATAACTTGTTTTCCTTTTAATATTTAATCTTTTGATTTCAAAATCAAAGCAAGGGAATAATAACAGCACGGTATTATCAACTTTATCATATTCTTCATCAAAATTAATCAGTTTATGTACAGTTGTAAAAGAATTCCTGTTCGAATAAAACTGCTCTTTTGACATCACACATCCTTCCTTGATTGTCATTTGTCATCATAACTAATTACATGTTGACGGATAGCCAATGTCCTTGAACCACCGTCATTGAAAGCAGAGAAAGACCGTTCTTTTTATTATATTCCTTAATATGTTTTTTTTTTAAATAATAAAATAAAAAATAAACACCGTAAAAGATAGCAAACTATTCTTTTTTTAAAAGTAGCGTGTTACAAAACGTGACAGACATTTCTTTTTTTTTAGTTTCCAGCTTTCAGCTCACACGCACGCTGAGTCAAACGATCCATCGGTCATTTATCTCATGTAGAGTACTCTGTATTTATTTCTATTGCCATCATCCGTTTTTTTTTCAAACGATTTCCATATTTTTTCTCTGAGGCAATTGTTATTCCAAAAGAACTCATGTTATTTCAGACGAGAGTAATAATCATTGGGTGGATTTTTATCGTCGTCGAATTTAGGAATGGCCTCATTCACCAACCATTAGTGGTAAATTAGAATCGATCAATGATCGGATTACGATTAATCCTGTTTAGTAAGGTTGTATTTAACGTACCTATTCATATGATGCTTAAGATGAATATTTATCGAGCTTCATGTTTTCACATTTCTTGGTTGTGTTTCCAATATTTATCTTTAATGACGACTTTGAATTGAGTCAAAGTGAGAAAAAGCGTTTGCCTTTTTCTTAAAAAAAAACTTAGATGTGTATTAGACATAAATTCTGAAGTCGGGTAAAAGTGAAACTGTTTAAAAGTGTTAATAATATAATGGCTTTTGTCTGCGTTAAATTCAAACGAAAAACAGTTTATTTGAATTCAAGGGTGAGATCAGTGGTCGGAAGTAGCCCACTAAGAGTAGTGAAACTACTGTATTCGATACATCTTTTCGTAATGTGTATTGTAGTGTGCAACATTTAAAAAAAAACATTGTAGTGAGTAGTGCAATACAAAAGAGACAGTAGTTTGTAGCAGTTGTAGTAGTTCCTGGCAACTACTTTTAACGTTATAAACTAACGTAAAGAACGAATTTGTGGATGACAGTGGATTGCTAACCTAGCAAAAGTATAAAGTTTAAGTTTTATCCTAAAATATCCAAAACTGAATTTCTAAAACAGAATTTTTGTGAACTTGTATGAATCTTTTTATTAAATAATTTTTAGTTTCGGTTATACAATCCGTTTTTGTTCTATAAATAAAAATGATAACAAAGCAAGCTTGGGATAAATAAGCGAAACGAGCAGGGGCCTGCGTCCGCTAGTCATAGAACAAATTCTTTTAAATAACAAATCATTTTTAAGTTTTTGTCTTCTTCAAAAAATAAATTATAGCTGAATTTAAAGATTATCCTTTCACCAATTATTTTAATCTATAAATTTCCAAATTTGATACTTTTTGCCACCTTTAAATGCATTTAAATAACAAAGTTTAAGAAATAAAAGTTGCAAAAAGGAATTTTATTCCTATCTATGGCTGTGTTATTTTGTGATGTGTTATCTATGTCGCTTATACAGATCCCATTAATTTTAAATTGGACTGAGTCCAAGTATTTCTTTCTACTTGAATTATATTTCGCCAAAGTATTTTCAAGGAAAAAAAACTAAATCAATCGATGCACGCAAAACTTGATTCTATGCTTTCATACCATTTTTCTATGTTTTCATTAATATTTAAAAACATAGTAGAATATAAGTTTTTAGTACTTTTCAAACTACGCTAAAAACATAATGGATTGATAAAAAGACGTTCCTATATATATTATATTCACTTCTTTAATATTTTATTGGTTATCTGAAAAAATAATTTTAAATTAAAATGATATAAAGTTGCACTACTAGAAATTTCTCAGTTAAAATAGCTTAATAGCAATTTATTTAATTGTTATTTTACCATATTCAACCAAAACAGTTAAGTGACCATAACAAAGATGATATTCAAACTGTAAAGTGTAAGAAAAACAGTTTATTGATTGTTTTTATCTAATAAGGTTTAACAACCATAATTCCATCCGCGCAAATTATGCGAAATTTACGAAGCCATTTTGAACTGTGCAGCCGGGTACATACTGTGACTGAGACGGCTAATCGGTCAATCACTTGATCAGCTGAACATGGGTTCGAATCCCAACGTTGATACCACGATATTTCTTTCATTCCTTCAATACATGATGAATTTTTAGTGTCTTGTAATCTTCAATCAATGATCCTGGACTATTTTAACACTTAACTATCATTCACGCGTAAATGGTGCAGCACCCGCAGAGATCCAATATCTCTTTAAGCTTTACTCTATGGTTCAGAAACTAAGCTAGTTGTAGATGGTTACGAAACCGTATAGTTTTGTATTTACGGTTTTTTATTTGTGCCAGTTGTAAATGGTTTTAAAACTGTAAGGGTAAAGAAATGTTACTAACCATAAACTTTATAGTTAATCGGACGTATAAACTGCTACTGGTTATTTTACCCTAATTTCGAAATAAAAATTCTAACAGTGTAAAGAAATGAGATAAAGTAAAAAAAAATAATAATTATACTTTTTATTTAATTAGTTTAAATAGTTCAAATTATTTTAAACAAGTCTATTTAGTTTAAATAGTTCTCTTTAAAATCAATAGTGACCTAAGAGAAATATCGGAAATTATTTATAATTCAAATTAATATTTAATCGTAAGTTTTTGTTGTTGGTGTGGAAAGACCCGAAACTATTACCAATAAATTTAAATCTATTTTTATTAGACATTTAAATAAAAATGTCATTATATAAGATAAGAAACAAAATAATAAGTATCAATTAGCTTCAATAGTTCAAATTATTTTAAACATGTCTACTTAGCTTAAATAGTTCTCTTAAAAATCAATAGTGAACTAGGAGAAATATTAGAAAATTATTTATAATTCAACTTAATATTAATTCGCAAGTTTTTGTTGTTGGTGCGGTTAAGAACGAAATTATTACTTATCAATTTTATATCATCTTTATTAGACATTTAAATAATAGCGTTACTATATTATAAGAAAAGAAACAAAGTAATAAGTAGTAATAACTTATGATTCATCAATATATAATAATATATCTTAAATAAGCCTCTCCATTTCTTTCCATAATACTTCTAGCAAAAAGTAATATTTTATACTATCCCAAATATACCAATGGATTATTTCCACTATAAAGATCCGCCTTCTTTTATTGAATTGTACTTATAAGCTTTATCTATAGCACTTATAGTTCACCTATCGCAATATTTTTAGTCGTTCATTATAAGTTGAGATCATAATAAAAATATTTCCTCCTGCAAGCATCGTTAGACCAAAACCCTCGTAGAATTAAAGAAGGAAAATAAGTTTCGGATATATTTTATAGCTGATAGTTACCTTGGAATTAGTTTTATTTTACTGTCTGTATTTTAGCTAGTAAACTATCAAGATATTGATAAAATACTGCAAATAAGTTTTTTTTTATTAATTATTATTTAGAGCTTAACTTTTAAGATGATATAAATGGGAAATTAAGTCAAAAAATTGGCTTTTATATTAGTTGTAAATTTTTGTTGCCTAAAATGTGAGTTGTAATCCTTCTACTAATAAGCATATAGGATATAATCCTAATAGTAAAATTTAGCTGTAATATCTTTGAAGTTTGGGAAAAAGAGGTTTAATCATCGGTCGGTTGTTCTACTAATTGTCATTGCTATATGTATTTACAGTTCCTGGCCAAATTATTAGACGCATTATAAGATTCTATGCAAAATTTTAATTATCAGGAGATATTATATAGCTTTTTTGTTTTTATGCGACTGAAACCGGTTTCAGTTGCTTACGTTCGTGTATAAATTGGCTAAATTAGACAATATATAATATAAATTCAACAATTCAATAAATTAAACGTAATATTAAATAAATACAGAATATTTATAATACTAGGTATTACATTGGTATATTAAAACAATTAGACCAAATTATTATACGCACTGTAGTGTTTTAATAATTGCATGTTTTGTACGAATATGCAAAACTTTTATATTTAAACATATATGTAATGGCTTTTGATTCAGGAGATTTTTTTTACACACTTTCTATTTGTATTTATTTTTAATGCATTGCATTACAATGTTAATCAATTGATACACTGACGTAAACTAGTGCAAACCGGTTTGAGCCGCGTAAGAATAATAAAGCTGTATAGTATAACCTGATAATTTAGATTTAACATAGAATATTATAGTGCGTCTAATATTTTGACGAGAGACTGTAAATGCAATATGCGTGTCAAAGTTTCATCTTTAAAATGAAAGTTCATCGTATACTAGTCTAAACTTATTATAGTAATATTATGATAAGCTTTTTCGTAGTAATTTTATGTAAAGCTTTATCGTAGTATTGTTTTATTGATCTAAAAATTTTGCCTAAAAAAAGTTTAAGTTTAATAATTTGTCTCCTGTCTTTTAAAGCATCGATTAAATATTAGGATTAATGAAAAGGTATTTATTAAAATCGAATCAATCTTTGAGGAACTTCCATGCATACACATTTATTATTAGAAATGATTACTTTGTCTTCACCGAGAAAGAAAAATATAGCTTTAACAAGTAGAATAAGTTAAAATTTATCGTGTTTTGGGAACACGGGAACATCAAAAATGTCGGTAATTTTAATCCATGTATTTTGTTAATGATTTTAGTAAAATTAACAATAAAGTATATTTTCATAATCTGTGACAAAATTCGGTAAATGTAGTAAAATTTGGTAATGTTATCGTGATACCTAAGAAAATAGGATAAAAAATTCGGTCAATTCACTTTTCATTTTTGTATATAGTTTACTAAATGTGAGGTAATAAGAAATATAGTTTTGAAAACCGGAATATCCAGTAAACCTTTGACTTCAGAAAAGAAAAGTTACCAAAATGAATGGTTTAATTACAGCATTTATTGGGTTTTATTGATCAAAATCATGTTTTTTCTTCTTTTTTTTTTGTTTTCTGCCAGAAACGGTACGGTAGTTTTTGCAGAATTTTTTAGGCTCTTTTTAAGAATTTTTTAAGAACCATATAAAACTATATGGGGAACTTTTTAGCGTAAGTATGACTATTAATAAAATTTTTCTAAGAAAGTTTATTTTTTAAGAATTGTTTCATTTTTAAAGTATGCGCTAACCAACTACATGAAAAAATTTAACATTACTCCATTAGTAAATTTGCTCTAATGCAGTCAAAATTTACTAAATCAAACATTAGTAAATTTTTGAATATTTTGTTTTATAAATAAATGCTTAAAGTATTGCAAAATATTTTGCTTTATAAATAAATGTTAAAAGTATCGCAAAATTTACTAAATCAAACATTAGTAAATTTTTGAGTATTTTGTTTCATAAATAAATGTGAAAAGTATTACAAAATATCCTAAATCAAGTATTAGTAAATTTTTCAATATTTTGTTTCATAAATAAATGTTAAAAGTATTGCAAAATTTTTACTAAATCAAGCATTAGTAATTTTTTGAATATTTTGTTTTATAAATAAATGTTAAAATATTGCTACACTGAATAAAAGGATTTCTCAAAATTGAGCAAAAATATGTCAAAATAGCTTCGAAACAAATATAGGTGAATTTGAAACTCCCATGTACTCATTATTGAATACAGTGACAAGCTCAAAACATCATATACTCATTTTTGAGACTATGGCAACTTTCATTTAAACAACAAATTATTCAAAATGAGTACATGATGCGTCATTTTTGAGACAATGCGAAAGCTCAAAAATGAGTATATGTTGTTCCGAGCATGTCACTACACTCAATAATGAGTACAAGGGGTTTTCAAAAACGGCTATGATTGTTCCGGAGCCATTTTGACGCATTTTTTATCCAATTTCGAGAAATAATGTAGCTAAAATACATAAAAAATGTAAATACAAAAAAAATTCCTTTTAGCATATTCGTATATTTAATTAATAATAAATGCGAAAAGGTAAAACCTAAAAATATCGTTCTTAGCATGTTTTTATATGTAATTTATAAAACATGATATAATAATAAATGATATCAAAACTAAAATACATAAAAAATGTGAAATACGCTAAAAATTCTTTTTAGCATATTCGAAATCGTAATTAATATTAAATGACATAATAACTAAAATATCTTTTTCAGCATGTTCTTGTATGTAATTTATAAAAAAAGGATATGATAACAAATAATGTCAAACCTAAAATAAGTAAAAAAATGCAAAATACAAGGAAAAATTATTTTTAGCATATTCGAAGTTGTAATTAATAATAAATATGATAGCTAAAAAGCATAACAAATTAAAATCGAAAAAGATCATTTTTAGCATGTTCTTGTATGCAATTTTTTTAAAAAAAATAAAATAACAATAAATGATATCAAAATAAAAATACATAAAAAGTGCTAAAATACGAAAAAAAAATCCTTTTTGCATGCTTTTGAAAAAGGAATATGTTTTGCCCATAAGTTATTTAAGTTTATTTGAACTCTAAACTACTGTAAATTTCAAAGTAAATAATGGATTTTTACTTAAAATATTATTCAGACTTTTGTTGTTGTTTACTTAAAATATAGGCTTATTAAAAACATTCTACATTTTAAAAAGTTGCAATGTAAGCTGATTTATATTATTTTGTTATTCGAAATGCATGATAGAAATTTTGCTATTTAATTTATGTATTAAATTCAAATTTCAAGTTTAAAAAATCCAAACAATGTTTATTTATTCCATTAATTTTAACGAGTCTTTTTAATAGTTTTGATAACAATGCAAATAATTAGAGAATGAATTGAATAGACTTCCCTTATTTACATCATGAATTCGTGATCATATTCAAATTATTATCCTATTATATCAAACAGCTTGATGATTTGAATGACTACAGCTTTCATCATATGTATCAAATTGTATTAAAACCTAGTAAAATTTGCCTTTGATTGAGTACTTGATATATATTATTAATTTTGAAAATTCATTAACAAGATATATCAGTGACAAAGCTATAAGCTATTCTATCAATTGATATTAACATCATTTAAATAAGTAAAACAATCATAGCGATTTACTTCAGTTTTTAGTTCTTCATGCTCATAACAGAAAAGGGTAAATTCTTCAAAACGAAATGAACTCTAGTAACAACAGAAACAAAATCTGAATAGCTTTTGTATTTTCAACAGCGATGTATTTTATTGTTTTGTAATATCATAAAACTTTATGTTTTCCTATAATGTTTTTTATAAAACAAAACCTATCTAAAAGAGGTACATGTATAATTAAAATAAAATTCTTTTTTTTTAATGAAGAGTTAGTTTAATTAGGTATTATAATGTTTCATTTATTATGAAAGAAATTCCAAAATTGCAACGCATTCTTTTAAAAACATTGAATTTTTAATAATTGCATACATTATTTCCCAAATCATTTATTTCTTAATAAAATATGCAAAATTTTAGTTTTGTTAGTTTACTACAAAATAGGGTAACCCTTAATAAGGACTACCCTTGCACGTGAATTCACAAAATACATAATGTATTAAACGAAATACACGTGGTTAACTGTGAAAAAAATCATTTATTGGCTGCTTTCCTCTAATATTGTTAGACAATCTAGAATTTTAGTACTAACGTAATTTTAGTACTAACTAAAATTTTAGTTCTAAAATTCTACCAACTAGTCTTACAGTCAATGAGAATCGAGTATATGTTCTGCGAAAACTGGAAGCTAAGCCATAAGATAGGGATTACGAATTCATATTCTCATTTTCCATGAACAGATGCCTAATACAACAGTGGATGTCTAATAATAATAAGTGTGTGGTGAACACTTTATGAAGCATTAACGATACGGTTATGTAGCTACTTAGTTCCTGGCAGCTTAATTCATAATTTAGTAGAGAGGACTAACCTATCAGCATAATGACCGGCTGAACGGGGGTTCGAATCCCAGCGATGACACTACAATATTTACTTCATCACATGAAGAGTTTCCAATCTCCTACACTTCTCTTGATGATCTTGGGCTATTGGAATACAAAACTTTCATTTGCTGCTTAACACAAAAAAGTCTAATATTTTCTATCTCTCACGATAGATGGCACCACTAGATAAACTAAGTAAGCCATTTTTCACGATTTGCTTGACCGAACTCAACTTAACCACAACCAAACTCCAAGGTCCATTTCCAAACGAAAGGCCTAACATAACGTTATCTGACTCCAGTGTCCAGTTAAATTGCGTTCTTACGGTTCTAAATCCATGATAGTAGCCAATGATTCCAAAACAGTATAGTTTTATATTCACAATTATTTAACCATATTTGTTGTAAACAGTTTCTAACTCGTAGCTTCTTTACCGTAAATTTTCGTTTTAATGAATTAACAGACTGCTGCAGCTATTTTTATCGTAATTTTCGAACATAAGCGTGTAAAGTTCCTTTTTTATTTTCCTTAGAAACAAATATCTAATCATTTTCTAAACATAAAACTTTACCATGAGTGTTTGGGATTATATGCAGAAATAATTCAAAGTAAATAAAAGTAACTAAATTTTCTGCCCTTCAAGATTTGAATGAAACAGCGACAATTCATTTAATCGAAACGATTTACATTAATTTCCTTCTGTTGATTCAAGTGCGTCGAACAAAAAGTTTTGATGAAGGGGTTATGTATCTACTTCAATACTTTCATGCGCACTTAATCTTACTTCAATAATCATATCTTTCTTCTAAATAAAAGTTCTGCAACAATAAGATCGATGGCAATATATTGGATGAAAGAATTTGTATGTTTCCATTACAATGGCTTATAATTCGAATTTTCAAAGGAAACGATTTTCCTTTTGACTAAATAAAAACAGTAATTGTCATATGTAATATTCTTCATTTATAGTACTTATGTATTTTTAATGCAATTCAATAATAGATGTTTGTAAAGTCTGTCTTAAAAGCATTATTTTCTTTAATGCCGTATACAATGATTGACAAGACACTGTAATTGTATTTTCTTAATACGATATGTACATGTAAACAGCAATGTCTTTTGGTAGTTCTGTAAAAATTTGATATGTACTAAGTCAATTTAAAAATAAAAATATTCAGTATCTATTTTCGATTTAAGAATTTTATCGTTTTATTAAATTTTTAAAGTTTAAACTTCAACCATCAACTGTTTTAATGATATAAACTATTTTCGCTTTTTATTTGTTTTATTTATTTACTAAATTGCTTTTATATTAAGTGGAAAATTGAGATATGAGAGATTGAATGCATTCCTTTTAGATTCTTTTCACTGGATCTATGTCGTTGTCTGATTCAAGTTTAATTAAAAATATATTAATTAAATCTTTACTCCGAAATGAATTATACACAAACTTTCGTAAATATTAACATTCAGTGCCAGTACAGTGAGCTTTATACAAAATAAATTATCTTTTAGGGTGGTTTAAACTATTGTGAAGTCCACACTGAGAAAAAGTATGGTAAAAACTTCTGGAATATGGTAAAATTTACCGTGTTTGTGGCTCCATGGGAACACCAAAAAATTCATTCGGTAATTTTTACCGAAGTGCTTTGGTAATGATTTTAGTAAAATTAAAAATAAAATATTGCCTTATAATCTGTGGTAAAATGCTGTAAATGTGGTAAAATTTGGTGATTTTTTTCATGATACCTTAGAGCATGGCATTTATTTGATTAAATTTACTTTTCAGTTCTGTTTTGTTTTTCTTTCTACTGAATGCGTGGTAATAAAAACGATAATTCTAAAACTAAAATTTCCGATAAACCGTTACTATAGGAAAGAAAAAGTTAACAAATAGGAATTAAATACCACATAGTTCGGTTTAATTAACCAGAATTATGTTTATTTTACCAGAAATGTCATCACCTTCAATGCGGTTATTTTACCAGAATTTGTTTTCTCCCTGCCCTTTTAATATGAGACACTATATTGAAAAGAGTGTCATAGTGTTTATCATTCATATATCATATAATAATTCATATATCATTCATATAATAAGTAGTGTTTATCATTCATATCATTTAGTCAAAACTGATAATGCGCAAAAAAAAAAAAAAAAAAAAAAAAAAAAAAAAAAAAAAAAAAAAAAAAAACGAGAGGAAAAAAATAAACCTTGTTATCTTGTTCAAAACCATATTTAAAGTCCTGAGTCTTAACTGATGATACAGGAAAAAAAGTGTTACTGTGTTCAAAATTATATTTTAATCCATAATTATGAATGGAAACTGGTGATACCATAATCTAATCCATAAGGTCGTATGAAAAAGATGGTACTATACGTCAAAAATATATACAAATAGGAAGTATACTCGTATAAAAAATATCTTGAATTAAAATCCACTGCATGTTTGTTTAAATATACTATTGATACACGAACGTATATAAGTGCAAACCGGTTTCAGTCACCTGATAATTAAGATTTTACACAGAATTTTATAGTGCGTCTAATAATTTGGCCAGGCACTGTATACTCATTAATTCAAAATTCATTTTAAAACCACATGCCAAGACTGACCATTTACGAGAAATAGTGCATCGAGCTAGAAACTATTTCAGAACTTAATTATAATTACGAAATTGTCAGACTGTTTATATAGTGAAGTTTCTACTACGTTTTTTTTTTTAAGTTCATGTATCAAAATTCGTGGCATTCAAAGAAAAAAAAATTCTGATTAATGTTAGATAAATCTTAACTTAATTTTTTAGAAAACCCAACACCAAAACTTAAAACGGAAATCGTTATTGCCAGGGGAAAAAAAGACAACGCATTTCGGACAACTATTATCTAAAATGTTAACTTCTAATTTTTATAATGCGTTTCAAAGTATGATGCGCTTATGGTCTGTGAATGTGCATGGGAAAAAAGTTATAGTGTAGTAATATTACTAAAAAAGGCATGCATTTTAACCAATCATGATTGAGAAAAAAATTATTATAGTAATAAAACTTGAATAAATACAACAGAATAGAAATAAAGTTCAGTAAAAAAAATTTTAAATTTTGGTTGAACTGTCGTTTTGGAGCTCATAAATTGTTGAAGTCCCTTGGCACATTTTCTGATTGTTCTTTCTTAAGTCAATGAATACAAAAAGAAAGGAAAAAAACTCAATATGCATACACGAAAACTTAGAAACTTTACAGTACTTTTAGGTTAGTTGGACGCGAGCAAAAAGTCACCAAAAACGTAGAACTCCGCAACCTTTTTTGATTTGTTTTATTTATTTTATTTGTATTTCAAACGCATAAAAATGTAATAAAAGAAGTAAATAAAAAATAAAAATAGTTGAATTTTGTTGAGCCTGGGTAACCGAAAAGTACTGAGTTATCATCTGCTATGTTTAAATAAACTAAAACTAGCCGACAGATATTATCTGAAATATTTGTTCACTTTATAATATTTCGTTTGCAAACGCCATTCTTAAAAATTAAATAACTAGTTAAACAATTATAACTAACGATTCTCATTTGATGTATTTTAACGTTTGATTCCTAGCAATCATGGATAAAACTGTTAAATTGCATTAATTAAAAGTCGCATTTTAAATACTCAACTTGCCAATAACTCCTCTGTTTCTCTTTCAAATGTTTATTTGAAATATAATAGCAAGCCAAATAAACACAAAGCTCGGAAGTTTAATACATTCGGTTTGAATCAATAAAGATATGAATTCCACTTAAATCGTCTGCTCCATTCAAGAGTAAAAAACACTTTAAGCCAGAAAGATAATATTATCTTAAACTCAACTATATATATGCCGGAGCCATGACGCACAGAAGCATAAGCATTCGCGCTATTATTTCACGTTCGATGCATATTAAATTGTACTTTAAGGCAAAATAATTGTCGTCAAAATAATCTATTCCGGCTAATAGAACACTCCAGCGCGAATAAGTATTCCTTCGATATTCACGCAGTTTAAAGTTATCCATAACCCCCCACCCGCTCTTTTGTAATCCTCCAAAAGACCCACAAGGGCTGAGAAAAGGGATATTACGTTGCTTAGGTTAACTTCGAATAACTAATCAATTCGTTTTAGAATGAAGTATAAAGCGTTCACCGGGACCGATAAGTGGCTTCAGAAATTGACATTCTATTCAGAATTCTAGGAAGACCCTCCGAGGCGTTGTTGGCGAGCGAAAATTTCCCCAGACTCGCTCTCGTCTAAAGAGTTATCTATATTAACATGATAAAAGTTTTGATTAGGCTATTGACGTGGATTAGGTCTCTTGCCGTTTAATGTTTGAAGAATATATCCAAACTCATTGCTCTTTAATTACCGATTTAATCAAGGAGTTGATTCAAATAAACTTTAAGTTGGGGCGATGTAGTTTTGCAGTTGAATGTAATTATTGTTCATAAAGATTTGATCTACTGGTGGATTTTAAAATAGTTTAATTTTGTCTCTAGCATCAGTTCTTAAATTAACATTAGATTAATTCTTACAAGTTAGTGAAAATATTCCTTTTTCTGAGACACTAAGAAATGTATAATATCCAAAGTTTTATGGAATATGGTTAAGATATGTTAAATTCCTATTGTTTGCCGTTTTTTCACAATTATTACCAAAATCAAGGGGACGAGATAGTTCTTCAGTATTGAGGATCTAAGAGATTTTTATAATAACAGTATTAGTACATGAAAGTCTATTGAAGTGTGTCAGATCTCTCACCATTTATCCCAGCGTTCAATATGTTGGACAACATTCGATATATTTTTTTTCTCACTTAAATGACATTTTAAAAATTTTTTTCCTGTTTGCACGCGAAAAAATATTTGAAACCTGTTTTTTTTTCTGCTTCCAATGGTAAAACTTTACAACTACGAGGGTTGCTATTTATACTTCTGGCCTTGGCAACAGTAAGTGTTGCTAGGCGACCGCAGATGATTATAATCGAAAGTTTGATATTTTTAAACATAAATTCAGCAGACGATTTACCATTATAGCTTCATTTGTGTTGTTGACAGTAAATTGAAAAGCTCTTCTCTTNCCTTCTTCACAATTATTACCGAATTCAAGGGGATGAGATCGTTTTTCTCAATTGGTTGAACTGTCACCTAGTGAGGATCTAAGAGTTATTTACATTAACGTTGATACCTTAGCACGACAAAAATTTTGATTTGACTATTGACGTGAGTTAGGTCTCTTGCCGGTTATGTTTGAAGAATATATCCAAACTCATTGCTCTTTAATTACCGATTTAATCAAGGAGTTGATTCAAATAAACTTTAAGTTGGGGTGATGTAGTTTTGCAGTTGAATGTAATTATTGTTCATAAAGATTTGATCCTTCGGTGGATTTTAAAATAGTTTAATTTTTTCTCTAGCATCAGTTCTTAAATTAACATTGGATTAATTCTTACAAGTTAGTGAAAATATTCCTTTTTCTGAGACACTAAGAAATGTATAATATCCAAAGTATTATGGTTAAGATATGTTAAGTTCCTATTGTTTGCCGTTTCTTCACAATTATTACCAAAATCAAGGGGACGAGATAGTTCTTTAGTATTGAGGATCTTAGAGATTTTTATAATAACAATATTAGCACATAAAATTCTATTGAAGTGGGTCAGGTCTCTTACCATTTATCTTAATTCTTTTGAGTCCCAGAGTTCAATTTATTGGACAGCATTCGGTATTATTTTTTCACGTAAATAATATTTTAAGATTTTTTTTTCTGTTTGTATGCGAAAAAAATGCTTGAAACCTGTTGTTTTTTCTGCTTCAAATGGTAAAACTTGACAACTATCTGATATTAAAATATTATGCTGACACAACCAAGTAAATCTGAATTTTCATTATTTGTTAATGATTATAACATGTGATTTTTCTGTCCAATAAGACTGCTTGAAACGGTAAGACGATAAGTGTCTTTTCAATACAGATAGAGATGCATGGATAAGAAAATTATGGTCAAAGCTACCAGAATATGGTAAAATTTATTGATCTGAATAATTACATCGTATATTTTGGTTTTAAATACCTAATTTTTTTCTTTTAACGAGGAATGTCATTTTACCATACTGTACGGTAATTGTACCTGATTTTTTTTCTCTGTGTACAAAGTTTAATTAAAGTTGAAAATAATAGTTTTATTTGATCATAAACAAAATAAGAAAAATGTTTCCATTAATTAAAGTTAATTATGAGTTTTTAAGTTTGACATCATTCTAGTAATATGCTAATGAATGAAGAAATTTTTACGTTTACCTCGTTCAACTCATTAAATTAATTTGCTTCAGTTATGAACGATCTGAATTACAAATGAACATACTTAACTAGAAAAAACAATAAGATAATCAATTTTCTGTTTTTTTCCCCTCAGGATACTTTAGTGTAGCATTTATTAATGTATGCCGATAAAGTGCATTTTTTTCTTCAAAATATCAGTTATGCAAATAACTTTTTTAATATACTGCTTTTGAGAATTATATTGAAGCAAAATATTTTCTCCAGAATAATCGTATAATAGGAAAGCTAGCTTTTTATTTTTCATTTGCGTTATTTTTATTAATTATGTTACAGCAGCATTTCAGTTGCGTTTATTACTATTATACGATTATACGTACGATTATGGTTACGATTATACGTACGATTACGATTATACGTATGGCCAGCCACTGTTATTGTGCCATAAATAAAATGTTAACTTAAGTAATTTACTATTGAGAGAAAAGTTATTTACTGTTTGTCTAAGATAGGTACTCTGACCGCCATTAGGTCTGCAGCAGTCTGGTGCTATGGAAACAAGAAGAGGGCATTTTAGGGAGGGTAGCTTCGATGAAAGAGGTCTCTTCTCTCGCTGAAACCAGTCCTAAAGAGGGATCCCGCACCCCTACTTGAAATTATCATACCTCGTTACCATGGTCACCGCCACAACTCCAGACGAATGTCTGGCAGAGTACCTATCTTAGACGAACAGTAAATAAATTATATTATTAGATTAATTAAGAGACATATTTTAGTAGAAGGAATTATTAGATTTTTCTTTTAAACGTTAATTATAGGAGCCATAGCTTTAGATTCATTAACAAATTATCAGACAAAAAGGAATTTTTTGACCATGTCGATTTAATGGTAGTACAATTGCAAATATTCTTCGCAATATCACCCATCTTAAAAGCTATTCAAACATATTAAATATCCTCTTAACCATAAGATAAAAATGTACAACCCAAAAAGAATTTGCTGAGCATTATTAGTACAGAGTCACGAAGCATACGTAAAATCAGGTACAAAAAGTTTTTATTAGAATTTTGATGGAGAACTAAACATCGTGTGGCTGTTTTAACATAAATTCTACAGATATTTGTTATTTTTCAGGAACAAAAGTACATTTTCAAGACTAATTATTCTTTGTTGGAAGAATAATCAAGCTATGTCAGAGACAAGAAAAGAAAATTTGGCAAAAACTTTTAGATAACCATCCCTGTTCCACTAAAGATAAGATAGGAGGAAGAAAAAAAAAAGATTATGAATCGGTAACCGATTATGAAAACTTACTAGCTCATAGAAAAGTGTTATTTAACGTAAAAATATCACTTTTAGTGTCTCTCATTTATCTTACATCAAGTAATTCGTTTAAAAACAGTCCGATACTTGAGTGTTGAATTAAAGATCTGAGTATAGATCGTCTGTTTGTCTAAGGTCTGAAGAATCAATATTGCGAGCTATTAGTTACAGAAAGGAAAAGATGTGACAAAGATTACTTTATTGAAGATAGAGTATTTATTGCAAAAGCTAGAGGTTAATTTGTCCTGTTTATTGAAACAGGTTTTGTTTAGTTTTCACTCTCTCAGATTCAAAGGTCTCACGTTTGACAATTAAGCAATCCTGTTGTTGTTGTTTTTAATGTCACTTGCCAATCAGTAAACCTACTTCGGGAAATCAAGCAAAAGTTAGGTAAATGGCGCATTTCTTGTTTTTCAGTGGCGTCATCTATGTCTAAAAATACGCCTTCAGCTTCACACGTCACAACCCGTTTGTAGGGCGGAATCATTCATCCAAAGATCGCAATTTTGACCTGAACCAGAGAACGATCTATCTAAAATTCGATACCACTAGAGGTATTGATTTGCGATGGGAACACGGAGGACTTTGTGATCCGACAGATTTAACACGCACCAGTTACCATTTGCAACACAAGGAGTCTTCAGAAGGCGGGGATCAAATTCACGACCACTTGGGCATGGGCTCAGCGTCCTACCAACCAGACTATTTCGACTAAGCACTATTTCAGTTATATTTCGTCAATTTTGGGATTAATGTCGTTACTAAATCATGTGATCAATGCGATCTCTCAAATATATGACGAAAATGTTTCCTTAACTCTAAATTTCATTGCATCGTAGTGCATTACGGAAGATTGTTAACTATAATGACGAAACTAAAATGAAGGCTAGAGGATCGAAAACGAATGACGACTGATGTATGGCGGTCAAGGAGTTGACCTCTTGCCAGGAAGATACCGGGATGGACCGAATCTCGCTTCGGGCATGGGGTAATTTATTTCTCTGTTCTATCTGCCATTCTTGTGTTGCTAGTGCCACATTGATTAATCTATATGAAGGTTGACTATAAAAGGATTAAGGATAGTTAGATGCTATTGACACTACGAGTTTTTTTTTTATTTATATAAGAAGTAGGAGGACGAAATATTCCTTAAATTTTGACGAAATTTGTTTCCTGGAAGAAGTCCTGATAGGTATTCCGTTACTTTGACAAAAAATTCACTCGGAGCGCATACCGGATAATTGTTTCGTCAAAAGCGAAGTAAGTTTCTTGATATTTAATTTCGCAGTGCAGTGGTGGAGTTGTACTACAATTTTAAAAGGAAATTAATTATTTTTATGAAGAAGATAATTTTTTTTTGTAGAACTATAGATAAACACTCGGTTACAGGTTACAGTGATCGAAATCGTTTAAAAATCAACTCAGAAGATAACCTCTTGATTTAAATGTTGAGAAAAACTAGAGATCTTCGAGAATTTTAAAGGGAAATTCTACGCTTTACGTTACATTTAAATTTAGAACAAAATCATGAAATTTTCCCGTGATTATTTTTACGTCAATAGAACTCTAACTCTGTTCCTGAGTGTAATTTTTAAAAACATTGTCAGCTTTTAGTTTGTATGCTTTCATAAATAAGCACAAACATACGAAATAAAATTGATTTTTAGTTATCAGCTTTATTAAGATTTGTGCTAGCTTTAAATGCCAAAACATTTCATTCGAATATTTTTTAATTTGAATATTTTTTTCATTCGAATATCTTGTCTTTTCAGAGTAGCTAGCAGACAAAATATTTTACCAAATATTTTTACATAAAAGAAGTTTTTTTTTGTGAAAATTGCTAATTATTTAGAGCAGGGATTCTGCTATAAGGAAAAAAAAACTGTGGTCAAAAACTACCAGTAACTAACTTAATTTCAAAGGCACAATACGATTCTTTACAACATCAAAATCCAGTTTGTCCTATTAATGATGCTAATGATGCTTAATATATATTCTTAATCTTTAAAGGCCCGTAAGATAAGTTCACTTACCAAATGAAATTATAACAATTAATTATTATAATCATGGAAACAATTATAGTCAAATAAATAGTCAATGAGTCCCGATTGATTTTTGTCGCGACATACGCAACATTTAAACCAAGAAATAAAAGTACCATGGCGATTATATGGTGGCAATGGTTTATTAAGGGTTAATGTAGTCTAACCTATACCAGTACGTATAAAACAAATTACAGATCTTACTACCACAAAAACGCATACGATCTTGAACATCTTGAGCATACGGTTAGTAAAAATAACGCTCTTCATAACATTAAAATTTCAATTAAGTGCTGTGTTATTTCTAATGACACTTAGGCAAGCCAAGCTCACCTTGCGAAGTAAGTCAAAAAGGATAGGCGTTTTTTATTTGACATGAAAGCACCTCAAGGGTGAAAATGCGACTTAGCTCAAATCCCGTCCTCCAGATAGCTGACAGCACCTCGCTTTCGAGAGACCACTTCCACAATTTAGACTTAGATTTGAAGAGAACAAACATTTTCACCTAATCTCTGTACCCGTGGTACGGGTCAGCGACTGATTACAGAGTTTTGGAACACTGATATTGCATGTACTACTTGGTTGGCCTTGGCAGGTTTCGAGGATCGAACCATGGCCCTTTCGGATTAAGTCCGGTGTTCTAATCCCTGAGCTATCACTGCCCTTCAAATACGTGAAATTCCTAAATATAATCCTCTCTTATTCGTTTGTTACCAAGCAACTAGAAAGCTTTTCTTTATGACGAAATTTAATATGTTATATAACATAAATGTGCCGACCGGACAGTGTAGGGGTCAGGGAACTGGTCCTTACACCAGAAAGGCTCTGGTTCGAATCCCGGCCAAGTCATGGATGTTGTTAGATTCTCTGTACTACTTGTCGTTACTGTGGGAGCAACGTTGGCCCACCTAATATGGTGCCCCTTAAAGAATGGCCACCAAATCTGCTCTGTAAATGCCTGAATTGACTGGAGATATGTTAACACAGGTGGGCATTGGAAATAAAAAAATATAACATGAATGTTTTTTTTAATAAAACATATTAAATGTCGACATTAAAATATGCTGTATAACATATTAGATTGTTTTTACAGGCTAGTAGGACCTCCTGGATTACGTATGAGATGTTGTGGCATATTAAATATAAGTAGAAAATAAATCTGCCGAAGTTCAGCTTTGATTATATAACCTTTTGTAAAACCAACACATTGCACATAGTTATATGCTTAATATTTTAAAATAGATAACGAGTATGAAAACTGTTTTCATATTCATGATATAACATAGTCAGAATGCCTCGTGTCAACTATGTTTCAACTATGTCAACTATGTGAATTTTTTAGACACTACTAGAATTAAACTACTTTTCTGGTAGCTTATATAAATAAAATGACACTGAAAGTAATCCGTTTGCTTAATATCAGTATATCCGCTTGTTTAACATTAGTGATAGATAATTAATGAAGTGACTTTTTGTTCTTTGCGGTATAATTTTTTTCGTACTGTTATATATTTGTTTAAATCGAACTAAAAATTTTTTTTATTATTTTCTTGCAACAAAATGATTTTTTTAATATCTCTATAAAAACATCGTAACTGTAATATATTATATTAGTTTAAATTAAATTTGTAGGCTGTTATGTACTTATTTTAAATTTAGCTCTCAGTTTTATTTCCTCTAAGACCCGTCCAAAAAAGCGAAAACAAATCAATTTTCTGACAATACAAGAGGGGATAAAATTAATTTATATCACTAATATAATTACAATTATAAATCAAACTGAAAACGCCAAGCAATGAGTATGATTGAAACGGGAGATAAAAAAATAATTTGCGACATAATTTTTCATTTTTTGGCGAAATAAATATGACGCCAAGTTGAGTTCTTATTCCTTTCATTAGTGTCTTTCCATCTATCTTCCATTTGTTGACACTCGCGTCCAGAGACAAGTTACGTTTTCTTATTAAATTAATTCTCGGGGTCCGAGGCAAATTAAGCCATAACAGAAAAAAAGTACCATAATTTATTCTAAATATTTGAAGATCAATAAATTTTGCGATGCTTGGTTAGTTTGTTGAGAATCGTTTGGAAGATCTAAGCTTTACCTGCTGGTTTGATCTGTTTGAATTTAATAGAACAATTTTTTGGATGACGTTTTGACGTTTCAACCGAGAGGCAATAAATAATGTAATATACTTTTCGGAAATAGCTAAAGTTGAACTCATTTTTTATACTATATTTTTGGATGTTGAATGATCGAAATTTGACATACGAAAGATATTTTGAGCTACTTTCTTTTAATTCTGGATTTCCATTCACTTAAAATGGTTTAGATAACATATTTAATGCTTAGATATATTTTTCTTGTCGAAAAATATTATCTAAGTCAAACATTCTCTTTACGAACATAAAGAAAAAAATATAAAGAAAATATTGACGTATGGGTAACTTCTTCAAATATTTCATAAATTATTAAATAAATTAATTTGAATAAAAATGATTAATACATTTTTTAGAGTTTTCTGAAGAATAAAATTTAAATAGAAAGTAATCATGTTTATTTATATAAATAGCATCCTTATATAAGTAAATATTAAAAGCATTGTTATTATTTAATTTAGAGAAAAGAAATAAATTATTAATATCATTAAAAGCTTAAAGAAAAGAAATTACAGAAAGCAAAAATTTCTTTGTTTATTAATACACTGAATTTTCCAAAAATTGAATATGTTTGAAAAATATAATTATGAGTTCATCAAATAAAATCTAAATTTAAATTATATTGTAAAAAACGTATTTAATTTTAAAATAACATAAGAATTATTGTTGGGAAATTAAATTTTATCAACTTAAGAGTTTTCAAAGCTAAGTTAAATATCCTAACTAGTTCTTCGTAAAATATTTAATACCAGAAAAAAGAATTTGTTTCACTTTTTATTAATAGCAAAGCAATTGCAAACTAAATTTTTTCCGCCATTTGACTTTTATTTCGGAGAATAAAAAACGATTTCAAAGTTTGAAAAAAAAGAGCTAAGAAAGCAAACTAATCGATACAATTTAAAAGCTTCTAAAATTCCCTTTCTATTCAATTAGTTGACAGAGAGATTCACTGAACTAGCAGCAAAAGATCATTAAATTATTCTAAAATAAGTTCAATTCAACAAAATTGAACCCCTTACTTTAAATTATTGCTCTCCGAATTTATGTTTGTTGCTTTAGCAAAACTTCAAACTAGTATGAGCATATAAAAAGTCTTGTTAAATGATTACATTACTTGCTAAAGAGTCATATGACCAACAAAATATCAATTACTTATCTAAAATGAGTTTATTTAAAAAATAAACAATACCTTTTTAATTCTTTATTTCTCAATTTAGGTTTGTTGCAGTTAGGAAATTTCAATTAATCATGATCTTATACAAATCAATTAATGACCAAGAGATTATCTAATTATCTGGAAAAAATTCCTTAATTCATCATTCAATTCTGGCAGAAATCGATTCAATTTCTGCTTGTTGCATTAGGAAGGTTTCAATTCCTTAGGTCAATATAAAAATCAGATAAATGATCAGATATTAAGATATATATCAAGATAAATGATCAGATATCAAATGATAATATATCAAGATAAATGATCAGATATTAAGTTATAAGAAGGTCATTTAATTATGTAGAGTGAATTAATCATAAACGTTTAAAACTTTTTTGTTATTTGAATGATTCCCGAATTTATGTTTTATACTTAAGGAAAGTTTCAACATATTACGTCTGTATTAAAAACAAAGATAAAGGATCAAAAATTAAAATCTAAGAAGATCATTTAATTATGTAAAGTTTAATTATTCAAAACGTTTAAAATTCTATCTTTATTTGATTGATTCCTGAATTTATGTTTGTTGCATAATGAAATTATGTCTACATAAAAAATCAAGATAAATGATCAAATTTCAAATCATGAGAAGGACATTTAATTATCTAAAATGAATTCTTTTAAAACGATTAAAATTTGTTATTTATTTGATTGATTCCTAAATTTATTGTTTTTGCTCTTGAAAAAAGATTTCAACTAATTATGTCGATATAAAAAGTCAATGAGAAATGATTAAATATTATGAGAAAGTCATTTAATTAGCAAAAAGAATTCATTTAAAACTCTTAATTAATTTGATTGATTCCTGAATTTATTGTTATTGCTTGAGGAAGGCTCCAACTTATTATGCCTAAATAAAAAATAAAGATAAATGATCAAATATTCAGTTATGGAAAAAATAAACAATGATGAATGAGCCTACAAGTCTATACAAAAATTCACGATAAGATATTATATTAGATAACAAAATTCCTTAATTATCTAGAATGGATTCATTCAAAGAGTTTAAATAATTTTCTTTATTTTAGTAATTTCTAAATGTATGTATGCTGCATTAAGAAAATTTCAACGTATAATGGCGTAATAAAAATCATAACGAATAATCTTCTAATAAATGAGACCATAATAAATAATTATATGACCAACACAACATCGTTAAATCCTTTTATGTTGACCATATAAAAACTCATAATAATTTTTTATATAATAATTGATTACATAATAAATGATAACATATTCAATTACCTAAAACGAATTTTTAAAAAATTATTCTCTCCCAAATGAGGGATCAAGCTCAAGGGGTTGACCGCACTGCCGGACCATGTGCAGCCGATAATTAACCGGTTTGCTTATTAATGAGCTACAGGATCTCGAAACAGGGGATAGCTCAGACCATTTGCGTTCACTACCTCATCATTACAATCTGCATTTATCTTGCTTGATTCATTATTCACTCGATAAGCGGATAAAACTTCACGATCACAGGAAAAGATATAATAAGTTTAAAACTAATTATTTCTTGAAACTTGAATTAACTAATTATTTCTTGAAACTATGTTTGTTGCACTAGGAAGATTTCAAAACATTACGATCATGATAACAAACGATTATGATCATGACGATGAATTATGATCATGATGATCAAGTGATCCTGATGATTAATTGCGATTATGACGATCAATTATGTTCATGTAAGATATCACCTGACACATCTAAATATCATTTAATTACTTACAGTTAATTTCAAAATGGACATGTTTACAGAATTTCTGCCACTCACACTCGGTTTTACGACGAAACACATTATCTTAAGTTTTTATGTAAAAGCAGAAAAATCAGTCTTAATTTCCTATAAAAGTTCCTATACAGAGGATTTATAAGCCATTTTATATCTCTATAAACGCACTTTTTCTTTTAATGGTTTTTATACTCTATTGACTTTTTATTAATTGATAAATTTTAAAGATTTTATAAAGCATTATGTTAGCTCAGGTTAAAACAAATTTTTTAAAATTGGGCTTTACGTTTAAAAAAAAGTGCTTTTAAGATGCTTTAAATCTAGAAAACAATCAATTAAAATTTTTTTTTCTGAAAATTTAATTTTTTAACTATGGTAGGCCAAAATTTTAAATTACCTGGTAGTAATCAGTCTTATATGTAGTAAGTTAAAGGCTTTGCAATTTCAAAAAAGTGAAATCTTGAATCAGCATCGCTTTTATTCTTTTTCTAAATGCATCATGTGATCACACGCTTTGAATAAATGAATGAATAAATGAAATAAATGACCTGTTAATGAATTCACATATTTATTTAACTTTTGGAAATAACAGAATAGTTTTAAAATTTCTTATAGACTTATGATCTCAGAATTCTAATCCAAAATGTCCTAAATACATTAATCTTTTATTTGAAAAATTCTACGGCCTGGTAACTATATCGAATACCATTAAATAATTAATGCAGGTTTTTCTACATAGCAAACTAATTTACATATTTCATTTTTCTGCTACTAATGCTCGTCTCGTTACTAAACGTTCCGAGTAGTCTCCATTTATTCTTTATTATGTTTTTGTCTTCCATTTGCGTTATTGATATCTGTTTATACATAAACTTTATGGAAGGAAGAATTCAACAAGTTATGTACTAATTATTAAATATTGCCATTCACTTAAATTTGGTGTATGGCGTTGAAAGCAAAAAAAAGTATCGTCTGAAAGCATTTACTTACAATAGCAAAAAAAAAAAAAAAAAAAAAAAAAAAAAAAAAAAAAAAAAAAAAAAAAANTCTATGACCTAATTGATTTGCGTCGTGTGAGAAATTAAATGTTGCTCTCTAAGTTAATTACATTTTGAATAACTAAGCATTTGGGTTGACTTTAAGATATTCTTAAATATCGTGATACAATGGAAGCAATTTTCAGTAAGCAATATCGTTTGACACTAAGAAAAAAAATATTCTAATTAAAATAGTTTCTCCGATAAGTATTTTGATGAAAGGAAATTAAATGAAAAAGATACACTCAATAAGCATAGGATATTCTGTGTTTATTTTATTTTCGCTGCAAGGATTACAAAAGCCCATGTGGAAAAAATCATTCCGTTGCCATTCGTGGCATAGAAATTACTGCATAAGTTACAAAGAAGGGTTCCAACGTTGCCGTTATGCTCTTATACTTATCCGAATACATATTATTGCATAGAATATAAATTTGTGGAGAACTTATTTACACCCGGTTGTCGAAGTATCAGTCAAAATGGAAGCAATCTCGATTTCCCGCCATTCACTCGCGGTTACAGTGGAATGGAAAAATTCCATCTCTCTTCGGTGCCAGGTGTTCCGGAGGAATGCATTTGGATTTAGTATATATATTTATTTGTTCTTGTTGGCATTGCAGATGGAATGGAGCTTATTCAGTTACAGTTACAGAATTGTGTGCGGACTTTTCTTTTTATTTATTCAACCGTCTTCGCCAGCACTCGTTTTCGACTACTTCGTTACTTCCGCACGATAGCGCCATTTTCGCAAGGCGGAATCAATTTCAAATAGATTTAGAAGTGTTTTTACGGCGCTATATTGGAAATGTTTTTCACCTGAATTGCTTCGTCTTTTAAACCCCTACCCCTCCGCCACCCCTGTCGTTTCAACTTTCAGATATTGGCAACTCCGATTTGGGAGGAGAAAGAATTCAATTTCGTCCTCTGTCCCCAGCACACGTATAACTTTAACGAAAGAAGATGAATTCTGGGAACTGAATAAGAGTTTAAGTGTTAAACTTGATGTTAGAGCAATTTTCACATACTTTTGACGTTATTTGATCCTCCTAGGTGTAACAGAAATAATCTTATTAACTAAAACTTGAGAATTTTATTTGCTCAATTTCAGCGACTGCTAACGGGTAAAAATTCTTACTATCAGATTGTATTTTATCTGAATCTTAACAATCTATCTACTTTTTGTTTAGTTGAAATTGAATTTATATATGTTCTTAGTACTCTACGTTACGAAATCTTTTACAATATACTTTCGTTTGAACCAATATTAATTTTGCTTCTCAATTGTATGTTTCGTAATAAGGATCAAATAATTTTTGTCATTACAATAGAACTCCCATTATTCGAACTAACTAAACTAGATTTATCAAGCATATCCGGATAAATGAATATCCGTTTTATAAAAGGAATTAGTTCCTATGTCAATATATAATCTATATGTATAATATGTAATCTGCATAATCTGTAATTTCTCTCTTTTTAATTATATGCTTCGTAATAAGAACCAAATCATTTTAGCCGTTACAATCGAACTCCCATTATACGAACTAACTAAACTAGATTTGTCTACATAGTTGCATATCGGGATATGTGAATATTCTTTTATGAAAAGGAATTAATTCTAACACTGTTAGAGTTTTTATCCCAAAATGACGGTAAAATAATTGGCAGCAATCTGTCCATTCAATTAACCGTAAAGTTAAAGGTAAAGAACATTTTTTTTACCTTTATGGTTTTGAAACCGTTTACAACTAGTATGGTTAAAAAGTCATGAATACTAAACTATACGGTCTTAAAAGAATTTACAATTATTTGGTTTCGAGAAGAATTTACAAGAATTTACCATTATTTGGTTTCAAAGCCGAAAAAAAGAAATGTAACTGGACATGGAAGCTAGTTTTCTCGTTAAGTGATGGGCATTGGAGTTAGGTTGCGGTTGAGTTGTGTTTCACCAAAATTAAGCGTGGAGTGTGGTTTAATTAGTTTAACTGGTTTTTTCGTCTATTGTAAGAGATGGGAAGTTTAGACTTTTTCTAAGCAACTATATACTGCTGTCGTCTATGCGTGAAGGAGGGTATCATATTCCAATAGTTCAAGGTCACAAATTGGGGAGCGCAAGACATTGGAAACTCTTCATGTGTTAATGAGAATGGAAGAAATATTGTGGTGTAAACGCTGGGATTCGAAACAACATTCTGTCGGTCATGAAATTGACGGATTAGCCTCTCTAGGCTAAAATTTGTACCTAGCTGCATGGAACTAACTGGGTTCATTAGGTAGGCCTAGTTCACACGATAAAATTCTGGTTGTTAACTCGTATTAGGTTAACAGTTTGATTAACATCTTATTGATGGTTATATTACTGTTTTGTTTGAATAAGGCAAAGTAATTACATAAATTCTTATTCTACCATTTTTCCGAGATATTTCTAATAGAGTATGAAGAAAAAAACTATGTCTTTTTACTGGTATATTCATTACAGAAGAAACAGTTTGAATTCATTCCAGTGCATTTTCAGCTCGTTTTGCGCCCACTGATCCCTTGTAATTCGATTTATTTTCATCATATAAATTCTAACTTCCGAATACCGTGACTTTCCTTAAACTCTAAAAGTCTTTCGGATAACTGAATTACGAATAGATGTGTTGCGCTTTATTAATTAATTCTTTTCTTCAAAAGCATTTTAAGATTCAGTTACTTTAAGAGTTAAATTAGGGAAAATCTGACAAGAATAAATACGCTAAATTTTTTACATTTTTAAAAAATATTTTCAATGAGTGCGATGTTGAGTTATTTAAATAAATAAATAAAAATGAAAACTTCTTCTAAAAAAAGGCAGTGAATCAAGTTTTAAATATTCATTGCTTAACAAGTGTTTTTCAATTCTATTTAGAATTCTCACTGAAATTTCAATGATTTTTCTACTTATTAAATTTAATTTCAGATACTGATCACGTTTCAATCGGTTCAATTTTTTACTAAATTATTGATTAGAACTTAATCGCTGCAATACATTTTGAAAGTTCAGCGTGTAGAAAATCTTTTTATTTGCATTCTTCATCACCTTGGAAACAAATACTTTTTTCAGACAGAGAAATTGCGTATCTGAGAGAATATTTTCTTAAATGTTCCGATCTGAGAATCGCTAGAGCAGAGTTTAATTAATACACTCAATCAAGAGATTATATTCAGATATTTATATTTAATTTGCTACAAATTATATAGGTGATTACAATGGGATACCTACAAGTGATATAGTGTGGATATCTCGAACCTGATTGGTTGTTGAAACGTGGCATTTGTTTAAGTTAGCAATTGCTCTTTCCATTATATTTCGAGTAAGCCAAGCCTATCAAGCATCAATTCTCTTAAATGAAACATTCTATTCAATTCTCTTGAATGAAACATTCTAGATTTCAATTCTTTTACTATATATTTCTTAACACAAAGACAGGCACGAAGCCATGTAGAACATAAACTAATTATGCATCGAAGTTTCCAGGTATACAATATAAGACTATATCACGGTTACTATAAAATGCATAAAAAATAATAAATCTAAGTTAAGTAAAAGATGCAGACGAGAAAGAATTATATCTAAACAAATTCGATGTGTGATACGGAGATATCTTTAATTAACTTCACGTTAATTAGTATTTTAACTTATGTGGAGAAACTTTGCTCAAATTAAACACGCCGTTTTGCTTATAAACGATCAGCTGGAGCTAACGTCACAGGTCACATGTAGTTTTGGTCTTCTTCTTTTTGAAGTGCAAGTACCCAATTATAACATAAATTCTGAAATCAAACAGTACAATAGGAATTTCGCGACTACGTAAAATTCTTTGCACGAAATGAAACAATCAAATTGCTTATAGCTTCAAATTGGCTTCGAATCACAATTTTGAATATTTATATAGCAATAGAAAATAATAAAAAAAACTTTGAAAACTTTCTTAAGGGTTCTCTTCTATACCGTGTGAGAAACTCTTCACGGGGAATGAATACTCTTTCATCTACATCGGTGCTCCCCAACTTTTTTATCTCCGAAAATACTCCTTCATCAACATCTCGGTACTCCCCAATTTTTTTTTATCGTGGCAAATACTCCTTCATCAACATCTCGGTGCTCCCCAATTTTTTTTAACGCCGCAAATACTCCTCCATCAACATCTCGGTGCTCCCCAATTTTTTTTTATCGCCGCAAATACTCTTTCATCTACATCGGTGCTCCCCAAACTTTATATCGCAAATACAATTCAAAAATGCAATACAATTGCACAATGACTGCAGTTCAGTACTTAAAATGTATTTAGTTTACCTCAAAACCAAAAATCGTGGAAACTGTACATCAAACATTTTTACAGTGAATTTTCGTTCATTTTTTTACGGTGAATTTCAAACCATTTACAACTAGTATGGTTATAAAATCATGAATACAAAACTATACGATTTCTTTAACCATTTAGAATTAGCATGATTTCAAGTCTGTAAAAAAGACGTTTGGACATGGAAATCAGTCTTTTCGTTAGACAACGGGCATTGGAGAGTGCAGGACTCAGGTAACTCTTCAATATGTTGAAGGGAATGGAGGATATAACGTGTTGTCAATCCTGGAACTCGAACCCTAGTTCTGCCGATCTTGTGACTGACAAATTAGCCCTCTCCGTTATAATGCGTACGCAGTTGCAGGAAATTAAGCGGCTTCATTAGGTGGGTTAAGTTAGTTCGTTAAAATTCTGGTTGTGAACCGTATTAGATGAAAGCAGTTACTAAACGGTTTTTCTCACAGTAAACAGATTGATTACCATTTTATTTATGGTTATTTGACTGTTTTGTTTGAATATAGTAAAATAAAAGTAAAATGAATTATTATTTAAGCATTTTTTCCGAGAAACTTCTAAAGGCTTATAGTATTAATATTCACTTAATTTTTTTTCAAAGAGTTCATTTGACAGTTCAAATCAATTAGTGGGTTTGTTAAAGTCGATCAAATTTCAAAATTTAGATGATTTGTAATATCATTGTGATTGAATTTAATTGCTGTTATGCTCTTTTAATTGTAGCATATTTACATAGTTAAAGCATGTCATAATTCCAGAAAAGCAAGCGTTGGAAATTTGATAAACAATTTTCAAAAAAGTTAAATTAGATGCATTGTATTGACTCTTGCTCTTCATGTATTTGAAATATGAATTTAACTTAAAGCTTAATTTGATTATTAGCTTAATTTAATTAAATTTAATTTGCTTTTTCCAAATTATAAAGGCAAGTAAAGTAGAGAATATTTAAGCGCTCAAAAATAAGAGCCCATTCTCAAGTTTCACCTGACGTGAGTAGAGAAAATAAAACATATATGAAAATAAAAACGCAAAATTTGCCAACGAAAGTACGGAAAATAAAATAAAAACGATAAACAAAACTTGAAAAATCACGATAATCGAGAGGCAAATGAGAGCATGTTACATTTCTAAGCGGTATTGAGGATTGGTAAAGAGCTCATGTCGTAAAAAAAAATAATTCCAGAGCATCACGATGAGCTAGTATAACAGGGGGGAAACGAATTTTAGAATGATTTTCCTTTTTATGTTTGAAGATATCTTTGTGAAGTTCCTAACTTATACTTAATACTATGTTTACGTTTTGGTAAATATGCATCTAATTTCAAAGATTTAAATATATCAATTTCTATTTTAATTTTTATAAGAAAACACAAAGAATAAATCAATGCAATTTTAGTTCATTATCCCAAATTATTAAAAAAAATATGCATCTGAAAAGTTTATCCTGAGATTTTTATCACGTCATAAAACATTTCTCTTTGCCTGTTACAAGGAGTATAAAATATAAGATCCTTAGAGACTAGTAACTTCTTGAAGTCGCAGCTATTTTTTACCGTTATTAGAGATAGCATATATTTTTAACAATAGAAAGTAAATGGAATATTTTAACTTCATTTTAGAAAGAGAGCATTATAAATATAACTTTTGGCAAATCGATTGTTTTTAAATCGGTTAAACCCCCTTTGAATGATTTTTTTTCTTTATTTTTTCGGATTGATTGAAACCCTCTAAGGGTGGATTTCGTTTTTATTTTTCGGATTGATTGAAACCCTCTATGGATGGATTTCGTTTTTACTTTTCGGATTGATTAGAAGCCTCTAAGGGTGGATTTCGTTTTTATTTTTCGGATTGATTGAAACTCTCTATGGATGGATTTCGTTTTTACTTTTCGGATTGATTAGAAGCCTCTATGGATGGATTTTGTTTTTATTTTTCGGATTGATTAAAAGCCTCTAAGGGTGGATTTTGTTCTTATTTTTCGGATTGATTAAAACCCTCTAAGGGTGGATTTTGTTTTTATTTTCCGGATTGATTGAAACCCTCTATGGATGGATTTCGTTTTTACTTTTCGGATTGATTAGAAGCCTCTAAGGATGGACTTTGTTTTTATTTTTCGGATTGATTAAAACCCTCTATGGATGGATTTTGTTTTTATTTTTCGGATTGATTAAAACCCTCTAAGGGTGGATTTCGTTTTTATTTTTCGGATTGATTGAAACTCTCTATGGATGGATTTCGTTTTTACTTTTCGGATTGATTAGAAGCCTCTATGGATGGATTTTGTTTTTATTTTTCGGATTGATTAGAAGCCTCTAAGGATGGATTTTGTTTTTATTTTTCAGATTGATTAAAAGCCTCTAAGAGTGGATTTTGTTTTTATTTTTCGGATTGATTAAAAGCCTCTAAGGGTGGATTTTGTTTTTATTTTTCGGATTGATTAAAACCCTCTATGGATGGATTTCGCTTTTCGGATGGATCAATACCCTCAATGAATGTATTTCATTTTCATTTCTTTTTTATTGATTATAATGATGCTTCTTCAATCAATTTAATCTCTAACTTTTGGATTGATTAAAATCCTGTGTTAATGATTTTCGTTTATTAGATTTATTAAAATCTTTTTTGGTTAGAGTTTCGTTTATTTTTCAGATTGATTAATTCCTCTGTGAATCAAATTATATTTATTATTTTGTTTTTTGTTGTGGATCGATTTTGTTTTTATTTATCTATCTTATTTATTTCAAGTTGACAAAAATCTTCTGTGAAACGATTTTCTTCCTTTCTTTTTTTTTCGAATCAAGTAAAACTCTTTATAGATCGATTATGTTTAAAATTTTTCAAACTGCATATAAACCCTATATGGATCGATTTTGTTATTATTACTTGGATTGAATAAAATCTCCGATGTAGCGATTTTAATTTTTTTTTAATTGATTGATTACTCTCCCTTCTTAAATTGCATTCCTTATATTTTTAAAATCCTCGGTTAATTCATTTTGTTTTTATTTACTACTAGCCGCCTAAGGCGGCCAGCTGTCCGCCACGCTGAAGGTTTTCACAAATAAAGTTTTTTAAAACATAGCAGGAAATCTGAAGATTAGTGGACAATTAAAGTGTTCCTGTCCTGCAATTTTGTCTTCATATCCAGATGAACAGCGACAAATATATCAAAGCGAAGCGTTCTATTTACGTATCGAATATGTTGCCACATTTTTAATACAAAAGTTAAACTTTTATCCACTTTGATAAATGTAAACTAATGCGAACCTTACAATTAAATTATTAATTCCTTCGTATATTATTGGTTTAAGTTGTCGAAAATTAATATTTCAATTGTAAGGTTCGCATTAGCATACATTTATAGGAGTGGAGAAAAGTAAATGCATTTTTTAATAGTTTTTTGAATATGGCTCTTTGAAGACGAAAAAGCATAGATTTTCTTACAAAATGACTGATAACTAAAAAACTAATCCAAGTTTTTGAGAAAGAAAAAAAATACTTCTTCATTATGTCAAAACACAATTATGTGCCGAGTTTCGTGCTTGGGCGAGGCTTCTGGGGCGATATATTGTGATTACAGACGCACACACAGCCGCGTTTATTATTATGTATAGATTTATTTTATTATCATTATTTTAGTTAATACAAATTTTCCGTTGATCGATTTAATTCTTGTTGTTGAATGCAAACCCTTTGTTTGGATCTTTTTTGTTTCTACTTTTTGGATTTATTAAATTCCTCTGTGATTTGATTTTGTTCTCATTTATTTATTGCATTAATTGAAATTCCTTCTGGATCTATTTTCTTTTTCTTTTTGGGATTGATTAAAGCCCTATGTGTATAAAATTTATTTTTATTTATTGAATTGATTGAGACTCTTAGCTAATCGGATTATAAAATGACCGATACAAACAATACAATTTTAAATTCGTTTCGTTTTAATAGGAAGAATAATAAAATTTAGAAAATTGTATGTTTTATTTATTTTAGGTAGTTTAATGCATATTGTGAATTTTCATTATGTGTAACAAATTTGTACACCATATTTAAAATTATTCTTCGTTAAGTAAATTTTCGAATTAAATTTCTGATTAGTATCTGTATGTTTCGAACTTTTTGGAATTAAAAATTTATAATTTTAGCAAATTATTTCCTTGAATCCTAAACTACAATAAATTTCGATTACAATTTTTACTGTATTCGTAATTTTAATTACTATTGTTACTAAGTTTTTATTTACTCCACAAATTACCATCATTATAGTTCAAACACGAATTTTGCGCAAATATGCTAATTAAATTTTCGTTTCTGACTTTTAATTTCAATATAATCTTTATTTTAACTTTGCGATATTTCTGGCGACCACATTTCAATTCAATTCCTTTTTAGCCGGCAGCTTTAAAATTGCATCATAAGCCCACAGACATTATTTCTTTTCTTGTTATAAAATTAGCATAAATTATTCAATATGAATTTTTTTAAAAATAAATTTATCAAGTTTAGTTTAAACTTTTTCAAGTTTTCAGTAATAATCTAGACATCCTTATTTTCAAGTTTATATCACAATATTCTCCAATATCTAGATATAAATAATTTAGATATTATATAGTGATAAAGCACAAGAAAAGGAAATATAAGTGAAATATAATGGAAAAGGATATATAATCTCCCTTACATGACATTTTTATTTCAAACTCTTTCTTGTTATTGTTTTGAAAGAGGTACTTAAGTTTCCGAAATTTCTTCTTCATAACAGATCTACACACAGAAATATATTATTGATATTCTAAAAAACTCTCCAAAAAATCTTCCAAAATTCTTAAAAATACTCCTCTCTTTTGCTTACTTCTATTTTATCAAATTGTATCCTATATGATTTGAAAATGGGGTTTGTCATTGTATTCATTTGCACCAAAGAAATATTTTGGAAGAATTCTTTCCGGCGCTCTAATTACACGTAAAAATATACTTTGGAATTTTTATAAGAAACTAGTGTAATAGTTACTTCATATAGTTATTTGTTCAAATATGAAATTTAAAAATGATAGTTTGAAATTTTTCTCATTCATATTTAAAAATTTATTTATAATTTATTTTGTAAGTTAGAGAAATTTCAATGATGAATTACTGTGTATCTTAGATCTAAATAACTGCAAATAAATACAAATTCAAAAAATTTTTGTTTGGCAGTAAGCCATGTTTGGAAGATTTTATTTTTAACGCAGTAAAAGAAACTAATTTTTCTTGCTAAATTTCTTGCCCATAAATTAATAAAAGGCTGAATACGTCGTTGCTTCTAATGCCACTTGCCAATATCAACAAGCGTGCTTGGTGAAACCATGCGAATTTAAGGCAGAGGGTGTGTTTATCGTTTTTCAGTGGCATTATCTATTTTCAAGAATACGACTTCAGTCACACACACACACGTCACAGTTATTTCTAAGGACGGACCCATTCATTCATTCACAGATCGTAATTTTGACCTCAATCAGAGAACTATTAATCTCCAATTCAGTACCCCCAAAGGTATTGATTTGTTATGGGAACATGGAGGATTTTGTGACCTGACTGATTGAAGATTCACCAGTCACCTACTACAGGGGGAGTCTTTGGCCAGCAGGGATTGAACTCACAACTTTTTGGACATGGTCCCAATGCCCTAAAAACGAGGCTATCCCGCCCGCCAAAAGCCAACTATATAAATATTAAATTCTAAACATATAAGTATTGAAATGCTGAATATTTAATATAAATATTATTAAAATGTTATGATATATTACATTTATGTTGATCTAAATTAATACAAAGTATTGAGAAAAAAATATTTAATGAAAATTCTTCTGCGTCAAAGTGTAAATCAAATAATTCAAAAATAAAGGTTTCGAAATAAAGAAGCTTGAAATTTAAAACCTATTTGAAAAAGAAGGTCCCCCGAAGTGTCGAAAACTGTTTCTCGTCAGAAAACAGTTTTCGACAGGGTTGAAGATTCATGGATGCCATGAAACACTTTCCACCGGTGCTGAAAGTGTCCAATATGAAGCGACCTCAGAGAAATATTGAGACTACTTGATATTGATTAGCCATCGACTCTGAGGCAATTACGACAGCTTGATACGGTCAGCTGCTCTCTATCAAGCAGCTCGTCCTCAGAATTCCATTCAGAATAATTAAAACATCTCAGGCTAAAAGTAGTCTATTGATTCTTCTCTTCACTTTTATGCACTGCTTTCGTAGAGGATAAACGATTATTAAAGCTTTAATGGATTCACTTATGCCTAAAGGCTTTGCTGAATTAATGAGCGAAATTTTATGTTTAGATTTATGGGCATTGGATGTTAAAGTTACACTGTAAAAAGTTCAATATCAAAAACTGAAAATTCCGTATTCCGTAAAAGTACCGGTCCTCTGTGTGCCGGTACTTTTTACCCTAAAATCCATTTTTATCGGAACATGCTGCGAAACAAAAAATCAGATACACCGTAATTTTCTTAGTGATAATGACAATAATATCACATCACTCTAATTAAAATAACTATGACTGCAAAAGTTAAGGTTCAATATATTACGGTAAAAATTTAGTTTACGGCCGATGTACCCAAAGTGCCGGCACTTATACCGTGATTTGATCCGGAATTTATTACAGTGTACAGTAAAGAAGAAAAAAAAATTTTTTTTTATTGTTTTATAATGGTAAATGTTTTCAATAAATTTGACACTTGACTAAATTTAAATCAATTTCATTTGAAACAGTAAAAAAAGTTCAACACTAAGAACCATCCATGGAGAAAAGTCAGGAGAATTGCCAATGAAAAAATCTACGAATTCCCTTGAGCTCACTAGCAAAAATCCGGATCAAATTGCAGTAAAAAGTACCGGCACTGTAGGCGCCGGTACTTTTCGCCGTAAGATCTATTATTACCGGAACATGTTGCAAAACAAAAAATATGATACACCGTAATTTTTACAGTAATAATTACAGAAAAGTCACTTAATTACTCTAAATAAATAAATATTGCTCTAAAAATTACGGTATAATTCTTAAAGTAAAAATGGATTTTGCGGATAATGCATTTAAAGTGCCGGTATTTTATACCGTAATATCATCCAGAATTTTTCACAGTGTACAGTAACGAAAAAAAAATTAACATTCTCTTTTTAACTTATTTTAATGATTATATATTGCTTTATAATCGTAAATTGTTATGAATGTGTTTAACACTCGACTAAATTTAAATTATTAGAAACAAAAAAACTCTTCACTTCCTCTTCAAACTTACTATGTGAAGTATGAGTACTATGTGTCGAAACGCCAGGCTAATAACTAATACAAAATTTACAAATTTTAGTGTGTGTGATCAAATCAAGGCCAAAAAACCAGCCTTATTTTTACTCATATTATTCTTCGTCCATGTTTCTATGTTTATTCTATGCTTTACACGATTGTTGATATCACTGTAATGCATTTTAAAATAATGAAAATTGTTTTGTATTGGTCAAGGCAAAGACGTTTAGATATTTAATGTTTTGTTCGAAATTATTTACCACTATCTACTTAACTTAAATTAAGAAACTGAAAATTAGAACTGACCACTAGTGGGGATTTTTATTTTAAGAAGAAGTCCATTATCATTGAGTTTCCTTGGTGTAAAAATTAAGATATCACTCGATTTAATGAAAAAGTAAATTTTCTGCATAAAAATGAGCTGTGAAATTGTTATTTTTAAATCGACTTGCTGGAAGTAATACTTTCCTAAATTCTGTTTTTTGGAATACGTGCGTATTCCATTTACTTTCTATTATTCTGATATATTCAGAACCGCCCTTACTCCAACTACCGAAAATCAACACAAATTGTCCTAACAAAGCGACATAAAGAAAAAAGGAAAGCTTAACGAAATGTATTTAGTCAGTTAAGATAGTATTTTCTTAAAAAGAAAAGATATGAAAAAGCTAAAAAAAATTAAAGACCATTTTTAAAGTAAAGTAAAATTTTTAATTCTATCTTCGCTTTTTCTATTATAAATAAAATAAAATTAACCATATATGTGAGCGTTATCGTTTTGATAGCAATGAAATAATTCCAATTGAGCCAGAAATTCGGTACATTTTCCCATATTCGGGTAATTTCGACCATACTTTTTTTTCTCTCAGTGTAGAATTAGGAAGTTCCTCCCCTTGCTCTCTTCGTTCACCAACCCCAGCACCTGACTCTTCAGTCTCATTGAACTTTGTTTTTTACTTAAAAGTCGAAATAATTATTAAAAAATATATAGTATTTTGCTTTTAAAATGTATAAGCACTTTAATTTCATGTAAGAACATTTTGTAAACATGTTAATATAATAAAATGAACGATTATTGAAAAATCTCAAAAAAAAAACTTAAACTTAGGAATATAATATGTTTAACAGAATATAAGAAGTAGTAAATGAGAAGTAATTTTATTTGTTGCAAGCTATAACAATATTCCTGTATAATATTTCAAATTGAAAATGGTTTAAATCTCTCTTGAGTCATTTATATATATATATTTTAAAACAAAATTGGATATTATAAATATTATATTTTATGTCTGGCAATATCTAATCTCTTTCTCTTATTTTTTATTTTATTTATTCATTTTCGTTGTTTCGACATTAAGTCAAGCGCGAGCTTATTAAATAATATCTCAAGGGAGACAAAATTTTCTACAATAGATAAATAATCATTATTTAAAGCAAAAAAAGAGTAAAAAATAATAAAGATCCTACAACTGCGATTTCTTTCAAACAAATTGGAATTTCGATATGAACTCGCTTTCAGAGTATGATTGAAAATGGATCTTTCAATTTTAACTTTGTCGTTGCATTTTAGTAGGGAATAAATCAGAGGACATGTTTTTTTTTGTTATAAGTTTAACAGTTCATAATTCTCAAATTTTAAATTTTTTTAAATCCATTGTGCATTTTTTTAACCTATCGTAATTTAAAGTTATTAATCCTGGTAACTTTACGCAACAAAATGAAATGTAGAGTAAAGCAACTAAAAAAAATTTTAAAAATGAGTAAAAATTCACAAAAAAGTACTTACAATTGCAAAATTTTCGAACAAATCGAAATTTCGGGAAAAAAAAACAAACTCGTGTTTAGTTTATACGTAAAAATGGCCCGTTCAGTAAGTCAAATATCAACTCTGAAGTTGCATTGCTGTGGTCTGTAGAGTAACCCCATGGTATTTTCCTACAAATTTAACAGTTAATATTACTCGAAATAACTACGGAATATGACAGTTCTCCATCGTACTCCTTGAACACTTTTCTTCACATTGTTCTTTCAAGTTTCTAAGTCATGAACACCGTAAAAAAATTTAGCGTTCTTTCACCATTTTTCTTATTTAATAACACTAAAATTATAATTACGGTAAGATAAGATACACATTAGAGTTAGTTAAGCAACTTTTACAATGCGATATAAAATAAGAATCATTAATTTAGAATACTTATCTACACTAGTTCTTAAATTTAGTTTGTAATTCAAACATAGGCGTAGCACAGAAAGGATATTAAGACGGATTCGTAATAGGCTTAACGGAACAGAAGCCGATAGAAATTATACATTATAAAATCATTTAATACAGTTCCCAGAGATTTAAAAAGTAAAATAAAAGTAGACGAAGTAAAGCAAAATGTAACGCTAAAATAAAAACCTAAAACGGAGGCGGCGCTTATGTTTTTTTCTCATTAAAATAAAAATACAAAAACAAATTTATCCTAAAATTTGACATTGAGTGGCAACACTTTTAAACTTAAATATCGCTGCCAACCTAGAATAAAGAGTTCCTTCACTCAACGTTTAGGTTGTCCAACATCATATTCGGAGAGATATTCCACTACAGTTTTACTGTGTAGTTTTTACGAAGTAAAACAAAATGTAACGCCAAAATAAAAACCTAATCGCAGGCGGCGCTTTTGTTTTTTTCTTCATAAAATTAGAAATACAAAGACAAATTTATCCTAAAATTTGACATTGAGTGGCAACACCTTTAAACTTGAATATCACTGCTAACCTAGAATGAAGTGTTTCTTCTCTCAATTTTTAGGTTGTTCAACATCATATTCGAAGAGATATTCCACTACAAAATTTTAAATGCTCAACAATTCTTATGCAAAAAAAAAAAAAAAAAAAAAAAAAAAAAAAAAAAAAAAAAAANAAAAAAAAAAAAAAAAAAAAAAAAAAAAAAAAAAAAATTGCGCTTTTGTTTTTGTTAAAACAGTCATGTTTTGATTTATTTTTTACAAACAGTTCGTGACAAACGTAGAATAGCAATTGGAACATTTTAGTTTTTGACATAAATCGATAGATAGGGACTTTATGTAATTGATGACGCGTGAATTTGTATCGAAGCTGGAGATTTGGTGCTTTTAGCTTGTCTTTGGCATTTTGAAAAATGAAAAGAGGTTTTTACCATCTTTTTTAGCTGTCTTGAATGTGGAGTATCTTGTGAATTCAACTAGAAAGATTGTCTTCCTTTGGGAGATAGACGAAAGGACGATAGATTCCATTGTAACGATACATCAGAAAATAAAAGATTTGGAAACATTTGATGAAATAAAAGCAGCCACGATTGATGTGGTTTTGAATGATTTTACTTTTCGTATTACTGTTTGAAGGATAAAAAATTTCACTTGTTTTTAAATCAATTTTAATAAAATATGTGATTTATAAATAAACTTTAAAGCTGGAACAAACAAGAAAATTCTTAGAATAATATAATGTACGATGTTAAATGCTTGATTTTATAAAGATAAGAATAGGAAAATAAGCAAAATCTCACTGTGTGGTACGTTTAAAAAATTTTTAAAAACATAAATTATTGTTATATATTATTATAAATAAAATTATAAACAGTTCCAGTATTAATAATTTTAAAGGCTTCAAAATTGCTTAGATCTCAAAAAATGTGTTAAATTTTAAATACAAATAATTTTTGTCGCATTTAGGAAAATACTTGATCTTGCCTAGTTCGGCTGCGGGAATTTCTTAATTTAGTTCTGCTTCTAAAACTGCAGATTTTTTTAAAATGACATTTCTAGTCAAATTTGTAGAAATCAAAATCTCTATAGATAACATAGAGTCGCGTAAAGGCTGCGACAAACTTCGGGGAGTTAGGGCACATCATCAGGATTAAAATTACATAGGAACCCATGTAATCACTAGGGGCGCTTCTCTGTCATGAGCAGTTCATAATAGGGAAGCGCCCCTAGCGACGTATAATATTTCCAGGCACGGGTTCCTATGTAATTTTAATCCTGATGATGTGTCCTAACTTCCCTAGAAGGTTATCTTTACATTTACGCAACGCCCTGTTATATATAATGTTTTTAAACTTGACATTTCGACAAAAAGAAGGTTAGAAATGTCAATTTGAAATCACTATAACTTAGAGAGAGAGAGAAACCGGTTGCAGATTTGACGTCAACGATACGATTTCTTTCTCTATTTTCTATATCTATTTTCTATTTCCTATTTCTATTTTCCATTTCTATTTTTATTGCTATTTCTATTTTCTAATTTTTCATATAGCTGAAAATCCATCGCCCTTTCTATTTCGTCTTTTGTAACGTTTCAATGCATTGCCTGCATAGTTATTGCAATGTTTTAATGCATTACCTGCACATTTAATGCAATGTTTTAATGCATTAAAGGCTAAGTTTTGTGTCTTACTTAATATGGTAAATAAATGTTTGCTTTCTAACAATGAGGTGGCAAAATTACCTCACACGGCCTTCCATGTTTTAAATTTCTAATACAGACCATCATAACTTCAATTAAAAAAACTGCATTTAGTAATTATCTTCCATTGTTTCACAAGCAAAATATGGAAAATTAACTATTTACATAATATACATAAGAAATTTCTCCACTTATCTATCTAATTTTAATTTAAAATAAGAAAATGGATAAATAGAACTCTAGTAATTTACATAGTTTCCAACAGAACTCTTAAACAATCATTCCCTATTTTAATACTAATTTTATTTCTATAAGATATCTTTTCTAAACTCTTCAGTTTGTATTAGATTTCAAAAGGGTTACATAGCTCAGCGAACTTCCTTTTGAAAATTTCGATAAACATTCCGTAATTTGAATTCCTTTACCGTCGTCGTTTAGGATGGCATAACGAAGAAGAGACGTTGAGTTTACATACTTCAGTTGATACCGATAGTTTTCGGGTAAATTTTTAATTGAGTAGCGAAATAGAGGCGAAATGGGCGTAAATGCCCGTTGTTATTCAACGAAATTACATTCAGTAAAAGATGCGGGTGTTGGGAAAAACATATGATTAAATGATGGTGCAGAAATAATTCTTTTTGATTTTCCTTCACTGTTTCAGAGTTTTATATTAATACTAGCCGTCTTTGCCGACCAGCTCAGTCAGACTTAAATGGTAACCAAGCCGAAAGCATTAATTTTTCAAACCTTCCTCAAATCCTAACACCCTAATTTGAGCCTCGATGGCTCAGGGGATAGAGCGTTCGCCTTCCAATGAGGTGAACCGGGGTTCGATCCCGGCGATGGCTGGTCGATACGAATTTTGCATCCGGCTTGCACCGACCACAGTGCTGACGTGAATATCCTCAGTGATAGACGTACCATGGGAAAGAGTCCCCTTGCCTTCAGGCTAACCGTGGGAGGTTCTCTTGATCTTCCTCTCCATGTAACGCAAATGCTGGTTATTTCCATCAAAAAGTCGACCACGAAGGCAAATTTCTCCCAATACTTGATCCAGGAGTTCCCTTGCCTTCTGGATTGGGTTCAAAATTACAAGGGTGCGAAGCTGAACCTTAGTAGTCATAAACCCAAAAATTGGGTCGGCTGTTCAAAGACGGTTATAAAATAAAATAACACCCTAATTATTTTTAACAATATTTCAACTGTTTCTTTTTTTCACAATCTAATTGTTGCCTAAAGCTTTGCAAGCGCGGAAGCACTTTGAGATCAAATTAAAGTATTTTCTAGAGATATCCGTGAAATTGTAAATGTTCTTTAGATATTTATTCTAGTAATAATTCGAAATCTGTCCGGCACCCATTAAATTACACAAAACATGATGCACTACTTTCTCACGCACCGCTCGAACCATAACTCGAGTATCGTATATAAATTATTTGCTATTGCACGAAAAAGGCAAGCTCCGTCACCAATATTTCGTGCAACAGTATGTAATACCGTTTGTATTTAAAATTTTTACAGTCACTTTAGAAAAAAATATCAAAAATTAATTACTTCGTAACTATGTTTTTATTTCTATAAAATGCAATATTATTCTAAGAAAGTACTTAACGTAAAACTAACTATTCAACCCTACTTAAATTAATACTTAATATAATGTAACAAAATTCTAACAAAATTATTCTGAATAATTACTTAACGAACAACTAATTTTTAACATTACTAAAATTATTACTTAAGACAACCTAGCACAATGTATAATAACTATGCACCGAGAAATAATTGAGTTTTTGGTGTCACACAAGAGAAATATATCTTTAGATTAAACTAGAAAAAAAATATTTATTGCTATACTGTTAGAAATTTGTCAAAAAATATGGTTAAATCGCAATTTATTTCATTTTTATTTCACCACATTCAACTAAAACAAGTCTAATTATCGTAAAAAAGACGGTATTCAAACTGTTAACTGTGAGAAAATCGTATATTGACTGTTTCCACCTAATACGGCTAAACAACCAGAATTTTATAAGTGGCAACTAGACTCACCTTATGAAGTCACTTAGTCAATTGCAGCTGTGTGCAAACTCTACGGGGGAGTTTATCTGTCGATTTCATATGCGGCGGTACTGGAGTTCGAATCCCAGCGGTGACACAACAATATCTCTTTGATTCCTTCAACAAATAAGGAGCCTCCGGTGTCCAGCACTTCTCGATTGGTGACCCTGAATTATTGGAATATGAAACTTTCTTTCATATATAGATGGCAGCACCACAGAGCTGCTTAACAGAAAAATTCTAGTGTTTTACATATAACCAGATAGAAGGTGCCACCAGCTAAGCTAATTAAGTCATATTTTACATTTCATTTGACAAAACACTTCTCAAACATAGTTTGACTCTATTGTCCATTAAATAATGAAGTGCCTGACATAACGTTACTCCAATGTTCAGTTAAATATTCTTTTTACGGTTTTGAAACAATGCTAATCATAAATGGTTATAGAACCGTATATTTTTGTATTAACGACTTTTTGACCATACCAGTTGTAAACGGTTTGAAAACTGTTAAAGTAAAAAAGTTTTCTGACCGTTAACTTAACGATTAATTGGATGGACAGACTACTATCGTTTATTTTTCCGTAATATTAGAATGAAAATTCTAATAGGAAAGCCATCTCAAATTATTACATAAATAATGTACTGAGAGAAATAGGAACTTTGGAAAATTATTTTAAATAAACACAAATTAATTCCCCAATAAGCTAAGACGACACTTCAACTAACTCGAATAACTTGATTACATCATTGAATCAGGATCATAGATAAAAAGCAAAGATAACACTATCCTTGTGAATTGAATAAAAAAAATGTATAAGAACAAATAAGTACAATATTAACTAGACTGTTTAGTTCAGCTATAATTTGTTTTTCTTTTTGGTTTTGGAGGAAACACATTAATTTTAAATAAGTGACTGTAGACATGAAATAATCTCAGACAATATTTATTGCACTTTTTGTTACAGAAAACGCATACCCAATATAGTAGTATCCATGGAACATGAAACATGATAAAACGACTAACTCGTCTAATTGGCAATAAGCGTATAGTGTTTTTCGCCAAATATTGCGTACCTAAATCTTTCTGAAACAGATATTGTTATGTAAATATTTTATGTATAAATATTTTATACATAAAATGATGTATCTTGTACAACAGTATTTATAAATGGTTATAAGAGTAAACGGCATTATTTTGCGTCAAGTTAAGTACCTATATCGAATGATTCGTTTTATTATTCGCAAGTATACGTATTTTTGCAAACCTTAATCATCTTTGCTTTAGCGTTACTAAGAAAGGCATTTTAAGAAGCGTATAGTTGTCTCCAAGAAATTCGTCCCATCTGTAACAGTAATTTTGTTTTTGTTGCTGCATTGATCCACGAATTTGAAGCAGACGCTATACCGTAATTGGAAAAGGAAATGATCTCTTTTCAAACTACGCTATATTCTATTCGAAGTTTTACTTTAATAAAAACTTTTTCAATTAGGAAACAAATGTACTTTTCTCCATTCTGTAGCACTTAAGTTCCAATCCGTTTTTTTAAATGATTTTAAGCAAAAACATATAACATATATTTACATATAACACATATATTAACATATAACACATATATTAACAGCCATTTAAGAACAATAATTTTCGAAACAAACATTCATTTTTAAATAAAACTGAACAATTTGAAATTTAATCATATAGATAAATTTAAATTCTATAATAAAATCCTTTTCATTTAAAATTTTATTTATTTTAATTTTATTAATGATTTATTAACATTACGTATTTTAAAAACAACTTTTTATTAAACAAATTAAGTAATTTCATCTTTTAAATTTTTGCAATTATTATAAGAATAAATGTATATATAATGTCACCAAATCGCAAAAAAACATTTCATAATCAGGAAAAAATAAGGAAAATAACGAAGGAAATTAGTATTAGGAAAAGATCAGATTTCTAAAAGTACCAAAGCGTTAAAAATCAGAAAATCTTCTATTTAAAAACATTAAAAAATGATGTAAATTACTCACTACGAATTAAGTTAACTGCAAATTTAAAAGGAGCAGCTTTAATTTATTTTTCAAATTTATTTATTTGCACACATGATATTTTTGATGTAATTTAATCTAAAAATACTGTTTAAAAAATAAGAAAAAGCTTTGAGCCTCTGAAGCAAATTTATAGCTCTTATAATATAATATGAAAGATTTAGTTTGCTTTTAATGATCTAAATGAAGACGAAAATTAAGAAAGTTTTTAATTGTAACTCAAGGCAATTGAATAAAACAAAGTTGGAATTAAATGGACCGAGCAGAAAAATGTTTTCTTTCTTAAATTGAGCGTTGTATGTTTTGTACACTGGGGATTATGGATCATTCTCACTGAAATTGGTTATATTTTAAGTTTATTGCGCTTTCTTCCATTTTTAAAATGTTTTATGTTTTTATTACATTATTATTTTTTATACACATCGTTGAACAGCCGACCCTATTTGATTTTGAGCTTGCGAGTACTAATGTTCAACTCCGTAGCCTTGTCATTTTGAACGCAATCCAGAAGACAAGAGAACTCCCGGCTCAAGTATTGGGAGAAATGTGCCCTATTGGAGGAATTTTTGGTAGAATTAAACCCACATTTGCTTTACATGACGAGGAAAACCTCGAAAGCCTCCTATGGTTAGCCTGACGGTAAGCACACACTAACCCATGATCCTTCTATCACTAAGGATATTTTACGTCAGCACTGTGGTCGAAATACGTTTCGACCTGCCATCGCTGGGAGCACCTCACTGGGAGGCGAGCTCTCTATCCCAAGAGCCATTCCTTAAAAATAATAAAGTAAAAAAAATATGTGTATTATGTTTATATACACATAAACAAGATGTATAATTTCCTTTTCGCCTTTGGTGACCGCGTATTTAAAACTAGCAAGTAAGTAACATAGTCTGACTCTAGTGTAAAAGAATTTGACTCCAGTGTAGCAGAATCTGACTCAAAAATAAATGAGTCTGAGATTTACAGAGTTCGATATTAGGGCTGTAATTGACACGTGGTATATCTGATACTTACATTTTCTCATATTTTCTCTTATTTCAAATACTTTTAATGACATGATGACTTGCTTCAAGCTAATATTATTATTACTTTGCAATAAATATGTTTAAATATTTTTGTTTTTACATTCTTTTATTGCTTTCGATACGACTTTCGATTCTTTATACTATGTTAGCGTCTTAAAAATTGTTAGTTATTTCATAAAAATAGTGACAATCAAAAACTTTAGTTTGGTTAGCATACTGTAAAAAATTTTAATTCATAGTTGCCCCCGTTTTTGAGGTGAATAACAGTTTTATAAAGTGCATGTAGTCACTTTTTTTTTTACTTTTTCAATGTTATAGTTTTGCTTATTTATTTATTTATTGTTTCTTTGTTTAGTGATATCACATTTTTTCACGAGATTTAGAAATAATTTTTGCCTTCATTGCCAAGAACATTTCGCTTAACCAGGCATATTTTTAGTAATATATTCGCTATTTTTTTTAAAAAAAGAAATCGCTTCTGAGCCGTTGCGGCTCAGAAGATTAAGTGATCGCCCCCCAATGAAGTGCCCAGGTTCGAATCCCAGAAACGGCTGGTCGATACGAATTCCACACCCGACTCGCGCCTACTACAGTGCTGATGTAAAATATCCTTAGTGGATTATGGGTCTTGGGGCTTTTAGTGGTTTTCCTTTCCATGTAACACAAATGCAGGTTAATTCAATCAAAATGTTATCAGCGAAGGCAAATATCTCAACATCAAAACTGATGGCATTTTTTTCCCTTTTTTTTTTACAAAAACTAATATTCTGCATAAAACTGAAATTGCATGCCCTGCTTATAACTATGATTGAGAGAATGCAAAATTAATGGACTTTTTTTGGTCAATTAAGCGTTTCTTTAACACATTAATCTAATATTATTAATATACTTTTAGTCTACATTTATTACTAATTTATTATTATCATTATACAACATTATTCTTATAGTCTAATATCATTTTTTGCGACTAAAACAATAGAAACATCAGAAAACTACAACTAACTTTAAATTCCTTTAAGGGACGTTATTTTTATTTTAGCTCAAATGAAAAAGCTTAAAACTGATATCATTTGGAGTAATATTTAAACCTAAAATTTTTTTTATATAATCTCATTTTTGAATTAAACTGTAATAGTGAAAAAAGATTTTTGGATAATATTTTATTATTTATAATAATTATATTTCTAATAATTATATTTATAATAATTATATTTATAATAATTATATTCATGATATTACATTTAAATACGATATGATATAAAACTTATTACATTCTCATTGAAAATATATTTAAAGTATGAAAAATTAATAGCATATTTTCTATTTTAAATTTCCAGGACTTATTTTCCTTAGAGAAACACATTTAGATTGACTTTATACAAAACTGCATTGAAATAAATGTTTAAATTTTTCTTAAAATTTTCTTTTGTGATTTATTTTTCATGAAAAAATAGGCTCTGAACTCATTTCGGTTGTATAAGTATATGTTTATAACTCCTGAGACCCAGCGTTTAATGTACTGAACTACATTTAGCATAATTTTATCACTTGAAAAAGAAAATTTTAAGATTTTTTTTCTGTTTTTATGACTTTACAATGTGATTGTCTATGTAAAAGCATAACTTGATTAACCCTACACTGTGAAAACTGTGTCGTACTATCTCTCCGTACATAATGTTTAACAACCCATAAAAATTGTGTCAAGTAACATTTTATTCCAGGTTAAAACCATATTAAAAGGTTACTGATTTAAAGGGTGCAATTTAAATCTTAACACCTAAAATTGTATAATATTACTCCAAACTCTCACGCTTTTACACCATACGAGAATTATTTTCACTTCCAAAACATCAAAGTTGGCGGGCATTGTATATTAAGAAACGCCAAGTAGAATATCATGAGTAGTTTGTTGACAATCTGGAATGAGTTGGCGAGAGTTTGTTGTCAATCAACAGCGACGAAAATTTGCCATTAAATTTCAATACATGTTTTAGTTGGGTAATAAGCACAATTATATTTTTATTTTTAAATCTTTGAGAACTGTATTAATCTATTTTATAATGTATAATTTCTCTCCGCCTCAGTTATGTTAAGCCTAGTTCGAAATCGTCTCTGTGCTACGCTTATGTTTGCTTTGTGTATGTTTAATTTACCAACTAATTTCATTTTGAGAATAAGTGTACAAATGCATTCTAAATTCATCATTATTTCTGTATATTGTACTGAAAAAATAAACTTTACTGACTCTTATGAGTTACTTATCTAACTGTAATTAAAAATTTTAATAATATTGAATAACAAAAATAATGGCAGCTACTTTAGTTTAAAAGAACAATGGTGTAGTAAGACACTGGATCCCAGATTTATGTATGGCATTTCACAGTGAAATGGTGCATTCACATTTTTGTGTAAAGTAGTTGTAAAATTTTTTCAGTTTTTTTCAGTTTTTAAATAGAATAAAAACTTATTAGAAAGTGAGATTTTAGATTCAAATATAAACTTTTGGATAGTTTTATGACGTATAAATAAATTGTTACTTGAGTTCATGATCAAACTGTGAAAAAATACATATAATAAAAATATTATACAATCTACAAGAAATTATGATTATTAATATTTATCAGTATATAATAATTCAAAATGACAAAGAAATAGTTAATTGAGTTTAATTAATTGGAAATCTTTAAAAAATAGTATTTTATCGCATTGAGGAATTTACATTTCCTTTATTCTACGCTAAATATTTCTAGGCAAAAATCACTTTTTCTGCTATTATTTAATGCTCGGGTCTCGTGAGAATTTAATAAAAAAAGCTTGTTTCAAATCCAAACAGAGTTTCAGAAGCAACAAAAGTTATTAGTTAAAGATACAAATTAATAGAAAATTATTCTTGTTTGATATCAGGATATTTTATTAATTTATTACATAATAATTATTACATAAGGTATGAAACAAAATAATTTACTACATAATTAGGATTAAAGTTCAAATTTATACACTGATTTTTTTATGCGTACATTTTAATTGAGATTTAGATTAGCTTAACATTTTAAAAATATTATTTTTTTCATTCCTAATTATCGTCACAAGTCTTAAAATAATTTTACTGTTAAAATTAATTTAATTATTTCTGACATTTTAATAAAACAATTGGAAACAAAATAACAGTAATTTATACTGAAAAGCACTTTGAAAAAGATTGATATAACTGATCTATGAAAAGACAAAAAGGATAATTAAAAATAAATAAGAACATTTCTTAAAATAGCTGACGTGTCATTTTCCTTCCATACTTTTTTTTCATAAATATTAATTAAAAATTAGCTATTAATTATATAATAAAGAATGTTTAAAGCACGCTCATCAGTAAAAGTAAAGCGCTAGAGTCTTAAATTATTTCAATCTCAGCACTAAGATTCAAAATTAGATGACATGATAAAATCGTCGTAATATTTTTTTGTTTAATCTTTTATGAGGAATAAACTATTTTTAACACTCATATAACCATTGCGTTTAATAAAACACTTATAATACTTCCGTTTAATAAAACACTTATAATACTTCCGTTTAATAAAACATTTATTTCATGCTTGCTTATGTGCGAAAATACACTATGAGTAAAATTAATAAGAAAAAGTAGAATTCACTTGTTTTATATGAAATATGAAAAGTATGATTTCAAACAATTCTCAAGAAAAAGTAGGATTCACTTGTTTTTGATATGAAGCATGAAAAGTATGATTCAGAAAAATTCTCATTAAAATAAGATCTTCAGATCTTTTCTTTTCCCTTAACATACATATTAAGGTAATCGACTGAATCAAAATCGGCAGTTTTGATTTTTCTTTAATTATCCATAGTTTATTCTATTTCATAACCATTGTTGAACAGCTGATTCAATTTTGAAATTAGGATAACCCAATGTTCAACTCCGTAGCCTTGCGATTTTGAACCCAATCCAGAAGACAAGGGATCAAGTATTGATAGAAATTTGCCTTCGTTTAGGACTTTCTGATGAAACTAACCCGCATTCTTGTTACATGGAGAGGAAAACCACGGAAACCACCCATGGTTAACCAGAGACGAAGAGGACCCTGATCCATGATCCGTTTACTACTGAGAATATATTACGCCAGCACTGTGGTCGGTGTAAGCTGGGTGCGGAATTCATATCTACCAGCCATCGCTGGGTATCAAGCCCGAGTAACTTCATTGGGAGGCAAGCGCTCTATCCCTTGAGACATTACGGCTCTATTATCCACGAACTTTGATTCATTAGCTTCCCAAAAGCCTTTAAAAATTTTATCTCCAATTTTAAGAAATGAAGTTCAAATTGTTTTTTCGGTTGCTGACATATCAAACCGAAACAGGAAGGTATCTGAAATGTTTTTTGTAACGAAAGTAAAATGTTTTTTGTTATGTTTTGAGTATTTTAATCTTTTTTTTTTATCTGATGAAATTATATTTTTAAGAAATATGGAATTCTTTTTCAAAAATCAATTTACGAACAATTTTTTAATTTGGAAATTTCTTGCATTTTGGAATTTTCTTGCCTTTAAAATTCATTTTCTGAGGAATGCTGATTTTGAGAAAATTTCTTTACGCTAATACACATTACAAAAAAAGTTTATTATAGAGTTCTTTAGAATTTTTTCATGTAAAACTATTATAACATGTTAGGGATGTTTTGAAAAAAAAGATAAGGTCTCAGTCTTAGTTTGGTATATTTAACAAGTTTTAAATAAGAATGCTTAAGATTTTTCGTAAGATCAATAAAACATAAGATAAAAAGATCAATATTAAACAATATATTTGGTTCTATTTTATCCTTATTTTTAATTAGAAGATTAAAAGATAGAAGTTAAAATTTTAATTCAAAATACAGCCACTCTCATTATTTATTTAGAAAAAAAATTATTCTGGAATTTATGCATAACAATTTGTCGTAGAGTTGTTAGTGTGACATGAAAAATGCATAGTTTTTATGCTCTATTTCCCTTATTTAAAAATAAAAATACTTCAGTAATTTTTAAACTTAACTTTAAATTTATAATTTTAGCACTCCCGTTAATCAAACTTAAAACTTAAACTTTAATCCAGTTTTTTAAAAAAGAAATTGTGTCAAGACAAGTCGGATATCTTAATTTAAGAATAGAGTTTTAACAAAATTGTGGAATGTATTGTATAAATACTTTAAATTTTTTTAATATTAATACAAATAAATAAAGTTAGGTTATAATATTTTGAGCTACAACTTGTTTTAAAACTCAGTTTTTATTTTCAAGTATCATTTTGAGTCTCCTTCAATTTTTTTCTTCATTTTCCTCAGCAACTGTTTTTTCAGATGTCTAACCTTACTGTAAAAAATTCTGAATAAAATGACTGTAAATAAAAACCGGCACTATGAGTGCATTATCCGTAAAATTCATTTTACAGTAAAATCCATTTCTAACGCAAAATTTTATACTGTAGTTTTTACAGCAATATTTATTTAATTAAAATGATTCAGTGATGTTACTGCAATTATTATTTTAAAAATTATTGTACATCAAATTTCTAAACGTAACATGTAAGATTGTAACATGTTCCGGTAAAAATGAATTTTATGGTAAAAATTACCGGCACCCAGAGTTCTGGTTCTTTTTACCGTAGTTTGATCCGGAATTTTTATAGTCTTTGTCTATTGTCTATTGTCTCAAAGGTTTAAAATTTATCGCAACTTTAAATTCGGCACAAAATTTTTGAAATCTTCTGAAAAAAATTTTGAAAATCACAGATGATTGATTAACATAGACATCAACAAATCTAAAATTGATAAAAAAATATTACTTTAAAAGATTTTGCAATAATTATAATCTTAAGCATTTAAAAGAATTTATCATGTAACATTTTAAAAATAAATAAATATTAGAAATTTAATATTTTTACCCCTTTTTCCATTAAAAAAAATCAGAACACTTTCATTAAGTGAAATTCAATAAATTTAACACGTGTTAGTAACATTTTAAAAATAAATAAATATTGGAAATTTCAAATTTTTACCCCTTTTTCCATTAAAAAAAAATCAGAATATTTTCATTAAGTGAAATTCAATAACTTTAACACGTGTTACTTTTAATTTTATAGAAATGTGTATCTGAGTTTCAGAATTAATTGAAGCTTTTAATATTAAAGGATTAATTCTGAAACTAATGACCATAAGGATCAAACATATATATGGGGAACCAGCATGATCACTGCAGCATATATAATTTGCACTGGAAATCAACGGCAAATTGCAACATAAGGTGTATCTCCATTTAAATAAGCACATTATCTACCACGCTCATGCTATTCACATTACCATGAGAAGTAGTCAAGAGTAATTTTGATGCCAAAATTTAATACAAATGTCGCCAAATGTGTGAAATATATATATTACAGATCTAAATGAGAAGTTATTGTATATTTGCTATAAAAGCGTTTAGAAATGTTATATAAAAATGTTGGGTGTAATATCTTTTTGAGTTAAAAATTTATAGAAATAGAATATAATTATGCATGTAAGAAAAATTTTAATTTGTTTTAAAAATATTTAATTTACTATGATAAATGTTCAAATATAATATTTAGTTAAAAAACTAACTTTTTTAGTCGTTTTACGTGGCAAAATCATGATTAATATTTTTCAAAGCAAAGAATTACTCCTGGATATTAAATATTTAAAATTTTGAATAATTGTTATAATATTATATCCACAATAAATTTTTCGTTACATTATTTAAATTTTAAAAAAATATTAAATAAAATTGCGCCAAATACATTGAATGTATTAAATAAAAAAAATACTTGAAATTATTATTTATAAAGATTGAATGGAAAAAAAGTGAATATTTATAATTAATAAGTAATATAAAAATCATTATGAATTAAAAAAAAATTAGTATTATTCTATGATTAATATCATAATAATAAATGAAGAGAAAAATAAAAATACCATTAAGTGTGGTAAATGTTTATAAAAAATATCAATTTAAAATCTTTATTCGATTACTAATTACTTAATTATTTAACATTAGCATTCTCAATTATTTATATGAACAAAATTGCTAAAATAATACAAATAACTTCTATTATAAGAACTGCAAAATAATTATTCATACATAGTCGCATTCATACATAGTTGATTTCATTATTTAAGCCAAATTTGGTGCTAATTTCTAAAATTATAATAACAGGCTAACACCCTTTTAATATATTTAAGTAATCAAAAATAATCTCTGTTTAAGTAAGAACATTATCTACCACGCTCATGCTGCTCAAATTACCATGAGAAGTAAGTGAAGAGTAAGTTTAATGTTAAAATTCAATACAACTATCACCAAATTCGCAAAATAAAAATTACAAATCTATATTAGAAGTTATTATATTTGCCTCAAATTAATTATGCAATACTAAAAAAAAGGTTGAATATAACATGTCTAATTAAGTTAAAAATTTATCGAAATAAAACAAAACTGTGTATGTGTAAAAAAGATGTCAATTTGTTTTAAAAATATTTCATTTATTATGATAAATGTTCAAATATAGTTTTTTGCTAAAAACTAACTTTTTTCGCTCATTTTACTTGACAAAGCATTATTAATGATTTTTTAAGCAAACAATTACTACTGAATATTAAAAGTTTGGAATAATTATTATAAAAATAATCTCACGTACTTAAAACTAAATGATATTTTATTTTTATTTTCAATGAATTAACCGCTTACATTTGATCTATTCAGACATATTTTATTTAAATACTATAAAGCAATTATGCTTTTTAAAAATTAAAAAATAATTTTGGTCTTACTTAAAATGAATAATTAATTATCAGTTATATGTATACTATAGTTCTATAGTTCTTGAAAAATTTATTATTATTTTAAATAATTTTTTCAAAACGATTAAAATTTCTTCAATAAGTAATTATCGTTTTCATATGCAGTAAAAAATGATATTTATTATCATTTAATGACAATTCCATCTAGACTCATTAGGAACACCATGGGGCAATTTTTTTTTCAGTTCTTCCGGCTGTTTATCTGAAGTTAAATATAAAAAATGCATAATTAAATAAGACAAAATCCCCAAAGGTATTAAGTAATGCCTATTTAAAAACTTAGTAACTTAGCTTAAGTAATGCCTATTTATAACAAACAATTTTGTCAGAGTAGAAAAAAGTGTGTGTAAACTAAGTCAGCATAGTCGTAAAGGTTTGAAGACTAGAATACTTCATTTTCAAGTTATAATTTCAGAATAATGGAAATAGTTATTATCTAAATAATATTTGAATGTCTGCTTTTCTCTTTGATGAAACTTTTTATAAGAACATTGCCATTTTTTTGTAATCGATGTGTGTCCGTCATGTTCAGTATATCATTCAAATATGTATTGCTTTTAGCTAAACATAAAACTCTAAAGTGTAAGAAAAAAAAATTAACCCACGAAATTTAGAATCAGAAGCATCTTTTTAAACACATCGTTTCATTTTTGAAATTATCCGAAAAATTTAGCAGATAGTATAATGTGATAAAAAAAAAAAGAACACACTGAATAACTCTTGATCTAATGATCTGATCTATACGCTCTAGATCTGATCTAGATCCATTATTGTCTTTGGAGAAACGAATTTTATAATTGTATGAAATTTTTTTAAAATTAATTCGCTTAGAAAGTTCTCTAGATATGGCGAAATACGCAGAGGAATAAATTTAACATTATGAGGACTAAAATTTGGATAGCTCTCTTGACAAAACTATGTAGACCATATTTTTCAGATTGCGGTCACACCTATCATCTGGGGGTTAGAATTCCGAATCTGTTAAAAAAAGGTAACTTTATTCAGAGAAAGTACGTTTTTGTATCTGATTTTGTACAATTTACATAATTAATTATATACTTGAGGTCACCCCCTTGAATCATTAAAATTGAGTTTTAGCATGTGAAGATCCGATCATTAGATTAAAAGTTATTCAGGATGGTCCGCTTACAGTTTCGTCGCACTGTACATCTCTAAACATATAATAAACGAAAGTCTATCAGTATATATTTTAGAAAACGCGTGCAGCAATTTGGATCCACCATAAGTTGCCACCATTTTTGGTGTTAAGGTAAACTAAATGCATTTTTAAGTACAGAACTGACAAAACTATATCGTTCAAAAAATGTTTATAAAATTGACAAAATAGCTATTGTTTTGGAGGAATTAGTGCGAATATATGACTAAAAATGTACTTAAATAAATAATCCAAAGAAACTGAATTCGTAAATAGTAAGTACTTGATTAAAAAACTTCATCCGCTTCAAAAATTTACGGATTGGAAATAGCAGTTGACATTTTTTAAGCGTTTAAAAGAAAGTTCACATTTTAATTACTTTTATTTCTCCTCATTCACGTCTGGCAAGTCTTGAAAATGGGCTCGTATTTTTGAGCGCTTGAAACATGCCATTCTGTATATCCAATCTAGTTTGTACGTTTAAATAAATGAAGTTTTTTTAATCAAGTAAAAATGTACTTGTTTTTCAAAAGAAATGTTTTTGCAATGCATCCATTAAATAATTGATTCTAATGCGCATAAAAATATGTGTTGTCAGTAAACAAACAAGCAAAAAATGTATAGATAAATAACTCAAATTTCAACCGGGAAAAAGTAAATAAAATTGTGACTACCTGCACTGTAAGAAATTTTAGTTCAATTCAACATCAAAAATTGTGGCAACTGTACGCCAAAATTTTTTACAGAGTGCAGTTTGGAAATTTGTAACTGGATGGTTTATAAGCAATAACCGGTAATCATGGTGGGTGGGTTGGGTGTGATATCGAAAATATGAAATTCCATTGTTAAACTTTATTCCTTACTATCTTTTGAATAGCTTCACTGGTTGGTACGTTTTTTTTCTTTTTTTTTGCAAATTGCTAATATTTTTTTTTATCATTTCGCAATATTTTTCACTCATGTAAGCAGCATTTAAAAACGTGTTTTGTAATTGTTTCAACTTTGCGCTGCTATGAAAACAACTTTGTTTCAAAATGTTTAAAAAAAATTGAAGCAAACCAAATCTCGAGAAAAAAGATATCCTTAGTTCGCTAAGCAAACCAAATCTACAGAAAAAAGAAATCCCTAGTTCGCTGAGTAGACAAATTCTGGAGTAAAAAGAAATTCACAGTTCGCTGAGCAGATGAAATCTCGAGAAAAAAGAAATCCCTAGTTCGCTGAGTAGGCAAATTCTGGAGTAAAAGGAAATTACTAGTTCGCTGAGCAGAAGAAATCTGGAGAAAAAAGAAATCCCTAGTTCGCTGAGTAGGCAAATTCTGGAGTAAAAAGAAATTCTCAGTTCGCTGAGCAGATGAAATCTCGAGAAAAAGGAAATCCCTAGTTCGTTGAGCGAACCAAATCTCACGGACCTCAGCACGGATCAATTTAGTAGTCTGACGTAACAAACATTAACTGCGCAATAGAGGAAAAATAAGGAAGATGTCATTACGTTCGGGCTACTAAGCTGCGCAGTGGTGTAAAATACGAAAGATGTCATTACGTTTGGACTACTCAAGGATGAAATTTCTTGTTTGCGGTAACCAGTGCTGAGGCCTTCTCTTTTCTACAAGGTATTGTTTCTACACGCTTAAGAAAACTAACTCGCGGAGTCAAGGATTATACTGCAAATAAAAAAAATTTGAGGTAATTGGCGCAGAATGTACCTTTTGGCTATAATAGCGGGCTTGGCGAGAATAGTCGATGAGATAACCCTGAAGTACTGTAAAAAATATTTCAAACCCTAAAGTACTGTAAAAAATATTTCAAAAAGGTCAAACAAAACTGATTAAAATCCATTTTAATTTCCAATTAAACGTGTCATACAAATGTAAATAATTTTAGTACTTTTCTATTAAGCTGATATATTTTATAAAAAAAAAATTATTTTGCTCTAAAATGCATTATTTAGTATTTTAGATCTGTATATTCTTTTAAATTAAAACAAATTATAACATTTAAATTTCATTTCGTTTATGCGAAAAAAATATTTGCTAATGAAGTACATTGGTTTGTAATCGAAGATTTTAACTGCTAAATATAAATAATAATGGCAGTTTTATTTTATTAAGTTGCTAATTTATTTAAGTTTCCATGATAATGAACTAATTTGTATATTTCTTGTTTAAAATTTTAGCATGCATTCCACTCATTATCTCAACACCCAACATCTGAAAGTACAAATATATAAACAGTAGAAATTAAATCCACTCTGACTCTAGAAATATGAGTTTATGCATACATATTGAATTGCTTTTTGACTGTACGATTTTAAACCTCGAAATTCTACTTGAATGCTACTTGAAATTCTGCTAATCTAAAAAGGCAGATCAGTTGTTGGCTGGAAATGTCAAGTAGTAAATAGTTTTGAAAATAAAATATTTTAATAATGTTGTAAATGAAATATTTGATTGTATTTCTTCAATTAAAAGCACCAAATACTAAAGAAGAAATATAAACATGTATATGTTTGTTTCAAAGTGTATACACTACAATTTTAAAACGCTTTTGTACTATTTTTAAAAGTGGTTAGTTGTCCTGGAATGTTCAAGTTAATGCGCATTTTTCTTTTACTTAGAGACTTGCTATAGTTAATACTTTAATATTAAATTTAAAATGAGTAATACATTTAAAATTTGAAATTTTGAATGGTTTGATGAAAAATTAATTTTAAATTTAAAATGGATGGAAGACACTTATTACATTATTTATAGGCTGGTTTGAAACCAAAGATTAAAAAGAAAAAGAGCCTCTATTTTTTTTCAAAAACATTACAAGCAATTGATTCGCTTCCAAAATTGGAAATAATAGTCGACATGCTTGAAGCGCTCAAACATAGACATCCATTTTCAAGATTTGCCAGACATGAATGAGAAGAATCAAAAGTGTAAGAAAACGTTAAGAAAAGAAAAAAACAAAACGAAAAAAAAGAAAACGTTACGTTTCTAGCGAAAAATAGAGAAATAAAGGTGAAAAACAAAGCTCAAAAAACGACATTAGCCGAGAGAGAAAAAAGACGAAAACAGGACAAGAAAAAAAAAAAAAAAAAAAAAAAAAAAAAAAAAAAAAAAAAGCAGAATGAGAGAGGAAAATCAGTGTAGAATGCATATCCAAACGCAATGGAGAGGTGGTGTGGAACTAATGTCATTAGAAAGAAAATCAGAATTCATATGAGTAAAACAAGATTCCAGGGTATCAAGTTCAGTTGATGTGACAGGTGTAAAAAAATTTTGGCGTTGTCGAAATTGAATTTATGCATAAGATTCTAACAATGAGTAGCAATTTATGATTTCTCGTATTCTTGATAACGAATATATCTATCGTGTTCTTCAAGTCTAAATTTTAACGAGCTTTCAGTTTTTCCGATGTAACCAAGATCGCAATGCTGTGTGTTGTGGTTTACCACGTCCGGCAAGTCTTGAAAATGGGCTCCTATTTTTGAACGCCTTAAACATGTCGAATGCTATTTCCAATTTGTAATATTTTTGAGGCGTTTTTAATTTAAATAATATCTTACCACTAGAGTTTCTTAGGATTATTTATTAAATTAGGAAAATATTTGTCTGATTTAATATATGTCTTCAGACTCTGATACTACTCATTCGATTGAATCGATAAATACTTTTAAAAAAAATTATGCAGATTATAAGGGATTTTTCTCGTTTGTGAAATTTTTGATAGTTAGAAACTTGCATTAAATCGATTAAAAAAGAACGAAAAATAATCATTCTGTATGGATTCTAGTTCCCGTGATAAATTTATTATAATTTTTCTCTTTAAAATGCAATAACTGAAAGGAAAACATCTTAAAATTAAAAGTACCGTAATGTGATGCAAGTTATAAGTTTTAATTAGAACTCTTTTATTACTGCAGTTTTAAGATACTACAAAGCTTCGGAATTACGTTTGACAAATCTAGATACCTGTATACCAAACCGCTATGAAATCCATTAGTCCAGTTGATAATTAGTGGGAAAAAACTATGTCAAAAAGTTCGAAACGTAAAAAAACCTTTTATTGTTTAATGAAACATAATTTTGTGCATCTGTTAATAGAGAAATTAAAAATATTTTGATTTCGCCTTAAAAAAAACATGTGACAAAACAAAGAGTTTTATTTGATCAAAATTAACATTTTAATTATTATATTACAAAATTAACATATATTTGATCAAAGGCACACAAATTCTTCTTATAATTGTTTTTTTTTAAAATTAAAACTAAATTTTAATTAATTTAATTAATGTTTTATATTCCATAAGGAAATCAAAATAGACACTTGTATATTTAAAAATTTCAATTTCCTTAAAAATAAACTAAAGAATTACGGAAAAATTTTCTTACTTATAAAATATATTCATGCAAATAATTTTAATCTTACATTTGGCACGTTTTCAACATTTTTAGAATACTTCACGAAGGGTTGAATGAAGCAGGTGCTATACTTTTCAATTCAGGAATTTATATCGTAATGAATTATTCATACCTGTGTTATTCATGTTTAAAACCATTTAAACTCAGAATAATTTTTGCTTACAAATAAATCTCTTTTTCATCCCTCTACTTATAAAATATTGCAATATTTTTCCGAGTCATTTTTAAGCATAGAATTATAGATTTATCTATGTAAGACATATTTTTGAATTTAATGAATTATTTAACATTTCTTCGACACATCCTTTAAACCTGTTTCCTTCTAAAAATTTCGACCATTGTTTTTATTGTCATTTGTAGGCGTGCCGAAATTTTCATAAATTTGACTAAAATATGTAATTTCAGCATTTTATAGAGGAGATTTTAAAGCTAATTGTTTGAAACGTCTGCATGACTAATTGTCAAAAGCTTCAATAAATTTTAAAATTACAACAAAAAGTTTTAACATCATAATAACACTCTTAGAACAATCGTTTCAATATTGAACCATGATATTAGCACTTTGAACCATATTGCAGTGCAAATTTACTTCTTTCCAACCATTGTTTTAATTTCCTACCATTGTTTTGATTGTTATTTATATACGTGCCTCAATTTCATAAATTTGACTTAAATATATAGTTGCTGAACTTTATAGCGTGGTTTTCAAAGTTCATTGTTTAAAACAACTATATGATTAATTGGCAAAAACTTCAATAAATTTTAAGAGCTAAAAAAATACGGTTTAACACTACAATTATTCTCTGAGAAAGATCGCTTTGATTTTGAATGACGATATTGGTACTTTGAACCATATTACAGTGAATTTTTAATACTTTTCAACCATTGTTTTGATTGTTATTTATATACGTGCCTCAATTTTCATAAATTTGACTAAAATATATAGTTGATGCATTTTATAGCATGATTTTCAAAGTTCATTGTTTAAAACAAGTGTATGATTAATTGGCAAAAACGTCAATAAATTTTAAGATTGCGAAAAACGAATTAACACCACAATTATTCTCTCAGAAAGATCGCTTTAATGTTGAACCACGATATTGGTACTTTGAACCATATTACTGTGCAATTTTACTACTTTTCAACCATTGTTTTGATTGTTATTTATATACGTGCCTCAATTTTCATAAATTTGACTAAAATATATAGTTGATGCATTTTATAGCATGGTTTTCAAAATTCATTGTTTAAAACAAATGTAAGATTAATTGGCAAAAACGTAAATAAATTTTAAGATTGCAAAAAAACGAATCAACACCACAATTATTCTCTCAGAAAGATCGCTTTAATGTTGAACCACGATATTGGTACTTTGAACCATATTACTGTGCAATTTTACTATGTTTTGATTGTTATTTATATACGTGCCTCAATTTTCTTCATAAATTGGACTAAAATATATAATTGCATCATTTTATAGCGTCGTTTTCAAAGTTCATTGCTTAAAAAAATTATCCAGACAGAACAAAACAACTTTAAAAGAACTAACAGAACACAATCCAGAAGACAAGAGAACTCCAGGATCAAGTATTGGAAGAAATTTGCCTTCGTGGAGAACTTTTTTGATGAAATTGACCCACATTGTTACAGGGAGTGGAAAACCATGAAAACCTTCCACTGTTAGCCTGACGGCAAGGGGACTCTTACCCTTGATCCGTCGACCACCGAGGATATTTTACTTCAGCACTGTCATTGGTGCAAGCCGGGTGCGTAATTCGTATCCACCAATCAATGCTAGGATTCGAACTCGGGTCACCACATTGTGAGGCGAGAGTTTTATTCCCTGAGCCACCACGACTCTTTGAACGAAATTGGAATATTGCAAATTGGGATATTGGAATATTGTCTTATTGGAATGTTGCAAATTGGAATATTGGAACATTGTCTTATTGAAATGTTGCAAATTAGAATATTGTCATAAAAATTATTTATATACAAATAAAATACGATAGCTCTAATATCACATAAATTTTTTTAATTTCTTATTGAAGTCATTGATTGAGTTTTTAGAAATAAAAGTTGTTATCGGGATATGTCGATGCATGTGTAGAAACAGCTTCAGTCACGATACGGAAAAATTCTATTTTTTAGAAAAAAAAATATTTCAAATATAAATGGGAAAGTTATTTCTAAAATTGCAATGAATAAAAGAGTAATTTTAACAAAAATGACAAATAACAAAAAAAAGAAAGAAAATGGAAGTAAAGTAGCTAAAGTAATAAATTGCATTTGAGTAAAGCAAGAAAAAAAAATGATTTATTACTCCTAGAAAAATTTGAAAATTCAAAATAACATAAACTTACGTATATTAAAAAATGAGAACAAAAATTTGAAGATTTACTAATGAAATGCATAAAATTAGTTACATCTGTATTCATTTTTATGCAATAATTTTTCAGCATAATTAGCAGTTTTTCTAATACGCATTAGAAAACATTCGTATTTCGAAAAAATTATTTTATTCAAAAAAAATTTTTCCTGAAAAAAAAATTTTCTTGAAAAAATCTTCATAAAATTTTTTCAAAAAAGTAACAATTTCCTTCGATATTTTCGTTATAAATATTTGTACCTTTTCTCTTAAAAAGTAACGAAAGTACGCTAAAAGTTCTACATTTCAAATATAACGAAACACAAGTATAAGTTTTACTGTTACTTTAGTCTCTTCATAGGAAAAAAAAGTATGGCCATGCATGTTCTTAAACTTACCATTTTTTGCTTAAAAAAGAAACGAGCTGTTACTTACTTCTTAACTTCTTCATTAAATTATTCGCGACAACGTATTTTGTGATCAACGTGTGCTCGCAAAACATTTGGTGAGACAAGTTAATTAGTTCGCTGTCACACTAAAGTAACAAAGCTGAGAATAATGTCACTTAAGGAATATTATGTGGCATTATCAAAACTGCTCTTCTTATAAAGATTAACAAATGCTTACGGTATAATATAGATTAGTTTCCAGAGAAAAACAATATTTCTTTTTGATTTATGTTTTAATTTCAGCATTAAGTGTTATAAGTCCTATTATTAAAAATACTTTTAAACAAAGATTTAGAAATGAGTTATAATGAATTAGCATTTTTTTTATATTAAAGCAATTTTAAATAATTTTTTTCAACTTCTACAAATTATTTTACAGCTTCATAAAAGTGATTGACTTTTAGTCTGTTTTTAACCAAGTATAAAAGTTTTTGGAAACTCTACAATAGGGCTAAATAGGGCTCTACAATATAACTCTTTGATGAGAGGTTTTCCACATATTTAATTTTGAACTATTAAACAAGATTAAAAATTACATCTGCATTTTTTAATACCACACCCAATTAAATTACATTTTATTACACATGTTTTATTTCCTAATACTACCATCACATTTTGTTGGCTGGATCATCAATTTAGAATATTATCATTTGTTATGAAATTTTGTTTAAAGATACAAAATGAAAATTGCAGAAAACCCCTTGTCACTTGGAGTTTTCAATAAAAAAGTACAAAATCTACTTTGAAATTTGCAAGAAACTTTTTACATATCAACATGTTCTAATTGGACTTTCTTCATAAGTTACCAAATGCAATTTTAAACAAAATGTTGATAAAAAAAGTTTTTTTTTTAATGCTTTCTGCACATGCGCAATATGAAAGGATTACTTTAAATACTAATCAATCGTGCCATTATAACTATTTTTTTTAAATTCTGAAAAGTTAAATTTTCTTTTATTTCATTAAAATTTCTGCAGCTATAGTAAGAGGACGTGAAAAAAATAGTATTTTATAATAATGTCCTTATCTCCATGAATATATCACAGAAAATTTCATAAACCTAGCTAATAAGCTAGGTTTATGAAATTTTCTGTGATATATTTAAGGTAAGAAAACATTTTTTAATGCATATTGAGTTACATATGAAAAAAAAAAATCTTCAATTTGTATTCTGATGCTTTAATTTTAACGTGGAAATGGTTTAAAGAAACGTACTAGCTATACTTAAAGCGAAAAATAAAGTTAAATGAAGAGCATAAAAAGATAATATTGCGTGTTTATTTTTGCACGTTTTTCCTAATTTATTTGTCAACTCCTCATAAATATTTGTAATTTGAAAAACAGATTAGACCATTTATGTCTTTGCTTTTAATCCTAAGCCTGTTCACAAAAATCACAGCGTTAATTAAACGTTCTCTAAGTAAATTCATGTATGAAAAATATGTCTCCAAACCGGTTTTTGTTGATACATTTTGTGAAAAAAGTAAATGAGTTACCTATTTTTTCCCTCCATATTATATAAAGCCTTTCACACACCAATGAATGACACATTATTTGCCCCACCTTTTGATATGAAGTAGTTCAATGAATTTTGTATATATATATTACCCTACAATAAAGGAAGGGACACTTTCAGTTCTTGACATTTTTTATAAATTTCTCAAGAAGTACTTAAAGAATTATTTTGCAACTTTAGAGATGCTTAGTTAATGTGATTTTTCATACTTAGCAATAAAATTTAAAGACTTCAAAGGTTTGAGGCAACTACAATAAATTACGACAGAAAACGAATATTTTTGAAAACCCTACGCTAGAAAATCAAGCAATAAGCTTGTAACTTGTATTGATTTCTTTAGTTGTTAATTTTAACTGCATACAATTTTGTTTACCTAGAGTAAATATTTATGGAGAAATGGATATTTTTATAAAAACATTAATTTTTTCGCCTTACATTTTTTTCAATATAATTTTATAGATATTAAATGAAATTAAACAAAATTTTTGGTGTAATTTAAGATTTATTTCAAAATTATCAATTTAGAATTTAAATTTTTTTTTTAAAAAAACTGCGCAAGTTATGAGTGTTTAAGCTAGTTCTTTTATACTGCGCATGCAATGAAAAAATTTTAAAAAGTTCTTTCATAATTTTGTAGTAAATCGTAGTTGACAACTCATAAAACAAATTTGATTTGAATATCTTAAAAATCTTAAAAATTTCATGCAATTCTCTAAATAGTTTTTTTACTTTTCAGTCTCATTTTTAATAAATCCTGTTTAATAGTACAAGATGAAGTCGTTTTGAGCTTTCTTTCAAAAAGTACAAAACTGCTTCGAAAATTTCTTGAAAATTTTAAGATGTTCAAATAAAACTATTATCATTAGTTGCCAAATACGATTCCCTGGAAGATTACGAAAAAACTTTTTTTTTCTGCTCATACACAGTATGAAGAATTAGTTTAAATACTCCTATCTAGCACAGCTTTTAACGACTTTTTTTTAAATTTTAAATCAAAACTTTTATAATTAATCTTAAATTTCTCCAAAATTTTTGTTTAATTCTGAACATTTATGAAGTTATAGCAACAAAAAAAACGTAAGGTGAAAAAATTTAATTTTTGTAAAAATATCCGCATTTCCATGAATTTTTATTTTAGCTTTACGGAATTTTATGCAGTTATTAAAAATAAGAACTTAAGTAATCGATACAAGTTACAAGCTTTTTGCTTAATTTTCTAGCATAGGGTGTTCAAAAATACTTGTTACTGTAGATCTTCCAAACCTCTGAATGCTGTAAATCTTATTGCTAAGTATGAAATATCGTATGAACGTAACACCCTTAAAGTAGCAAAATAATTCTTTAAGTTTTTGAGAAATTTGAAAAAGTGTCAAAAACTGAAAGTGTCTCTTCGATTATTGTAGGGTAGTGTTTGTATATGTACAATATATCATTAGACTGTACCCATCACCAATTATTTAATTTCATTTAACTTGACAGTGAGTTTATTTTTTAAAATATTTAATAATGATAATAATGATTGTGCATTCATAAAATATTAAATCGTTTTACATTGATTTGAAATTTTATCAATAAATATTTAAAGATTTTAGTGCTCATTACCAGCGCACTATTATTTTGAGGTAAAGAAAATTGAGTTCATTATACACCGTAAAAGATACAGGGTCAAATTACGGTAAAAAGTACCGGCACTTAAGGTATTGATATTTTTACCGCAAAATTTAACAGAACAAAAAGAAATGATATTCTGTAATTTTTACAGTAATATTTACTATAAAATCACTGAATTACTGCAATCAAATAAATACTACAGCAAAAATTACGGTATGCAATTTTACGGTAAAAGTAAATTTATGCTGTACTGAGGGTGGCAGCCTTTTTGCTGTTTTGTTATAGTGTGCTTATTAAGAACTGTAAACTACTTCAAAATTTCAATTGGAATAATAATGATAAGTAAGAGAGTATAAACTTTAAAATAATTTAAAGCCCCTTAAACAAGAATACTCGACATTTATTTTAATCTTTACTCCTCTACTTGACATTGTTTGCTTTGAATTTTCATTTTCATATTTTTGAAAAGTTTGTGCAAATAGAATACGCTTTACATATTTGTATAGTTTCTAAATAAATTATTTGCAGACATCGCTGCCGATAACTCCTTACTTACAAACATTAAAACTATAAAGGATTATAATAAACTAGGAGGCTTCGCCCCCTGCTCGCTGGCGCTCACCAACCCCCGGAACTGCTTTCGCAGTTCATTTCGGATTGCTTCGCAATCCAATGCTCGCTTTGCTCGCTCATTGGATACGTTCTTAACGTCTCTAGTTTTTGTATACTTTTTTGAATACTGAAGTTCCAAAAACTTTTCACTGTAGAAAATTCTAAACCTGTACATTTCAATATTAATTTGAAATTGCAAACAGTNGCGTCTCTTCGATTATTGTAGGGTAGTGTTTGTATATGTACAATATAACATTAGATTGTACCCGTCACCAATTATTTAATTTCATTTAACTTGACAGTGAGTTTATTCTTTAAAATATTTAATAATGATAATAATGATTGTGCATTCATAAAATATTAAATCGTTTTACATTAATTTAAAATTTTATCAATAAGTATTTAAAGACTTTAGTGCTCATTACCAGTGCACTATTATTTTGAGGTAAAGAAAATTGAGTTCATTATACAACCGTAAAAGATACAGGATCAAATTACGGTAAAAAGTACCGACACTTAAACTATTGATATTTTTACCGCAAAATTTCACAGAACAAAAAAAATTGATATTCTGTAATTGTTACAGTAATATTTACTAAAAAATCACTGAATTACTGTAATTAAGTAAATACTACAGCAAAAATTACGATATACAATTTTACGGTAAAAGGAAATTTATGTTGTACTGAGGGTGGCAGCACTTTTTACTGTAATTTGATCACGAAATTTTTATAGCGTGCTTATTAAGAACCGTAAACTACTTCAAAATTTGCAATAATAATGATAAGTCAGAGAATATAAACTTTAAAATAATTTAAACCTCCTTAAATAAGAATGCTTGGCATTTATTTTAATCTTTTCTCCACTACTTGACATTGTTTGCTTTGAATTTTAATTTTCATATTTTTGAAAAGTTTGTGCAAATAGAATACGCTTTACATATTTGTATAGTTTCTAAAATAATTATTTGCAGACATCGCTGCCGATAACTCCTGACTTACAAACATTAAAACTATAAAGGATTATAATAAATGTTTTCAAAATACTATTACAGATTAGAATGATTTTAGAATTATATTTTATGCGTGGGAAGTTTGATCTTTTAACTTCTGACATTGATGCTCAAAGATTTAGGGTTTATAAATAAACTCTAATTGAATTGAAACTGATCTTACCATTTTTAACACAAAATAGTTCAGATCAAAAATAAGAAGAAAAAAATTATTGTATTTATAACATTTAGTTGTGATCCAAGCATTTGACAAAAGTCGAAAAAACAATTTATATTTCCAGTGAAACGCAGATATTACCGCTAAATACCAAAACTAAAAAAAATTTAGGACTTAAATTCACGCTAATCTCATAAACATTGAAAATACATTTTTAAATTTTTTAAATGCCATAATGTCGAAAAATTGAGTATCTCTTTTAGAGATAGACTATATATATTACTAATAGAAAACGTACCTATTACGCTATTAAAAAAATCCCGTAAATCTTCGAGTTATAAACCGGCAGCTTCTGTTGGTTGTGCAAAACCGTAATATTTACGTCCTAGTCTCAGCGGTTTTTTACTAATTAATAGAATTTAATTTATTAGTTGAATTAATTAATTGAATTGAAACTAATCTTATCGTTTTCAATACAAAACAGGTCAGATCAAAAATAGGAAAATACTTATAGTATTTATAACATTTAGTTGCGTTCCAAATAATTGACAAAAGTCCAAAAAACAATTTATTTTTCCAGTGGAACGCAGATATTACGGTTAAATACCAAAACTTCTTTTAGGACTTTTATTCACGTTAATCTCATAAACATTGAAAATTCCTTTTTAATTTTTTTTAATGCTATAAAGTCGGAAAATTGCGTTTCTCTTTTGGAGATAGATTATATTGGATAAGGTTATATTATGGAATGCAAAACTGCGAGGTAAAAATTAGAATTCCAATTAATGGTTTTATTCTTTTTGCGATTTGTGGTGAAAAACAGAGCAACTTTTAAATATACTGCGAAATTCCTAAAAAACAACTAGTATTTTTTCCGGTGTAGAGACGAAAAACTAAACAAACATAAAATGCGCCATTAAAACCTAATTCCACTCAAATTCCAACTCATAATTTCCTAAACTGTATATTTTTGCGAATGATTCTAGCGCAGATATTTTACCCTTTTTCAGGGATTCGGCAGGACTTTTTAAATAAGTACTCAACGTGAGTCTCAGTAAAAGAATTATTTAATAGTTATTATAAAAAAGATATCTTGCTTCATTAATTAACAGACCTCAAAATGGTTGTACTAACATAAAAAATGGAACATTCCTTTTAAAAAAAATTTTAGTTACAAAATTTCATGTATCCAAAATAACATTTCTGAAACATTAGCGCTGCATTCGATTATGACAATTCGTTACGTATGTATTTTAAGTATTATACTATAAAATTTTAATTCATTTTAAATCTTAGAGGATGTATATTTCGATATTAAAATAAAACATATATTAAACAGTCTAATATTCTAATATTAAATAAAACATATATTAAACAGTTTTAGATAAAAAAAAAATTTAAGAAGAAATGAAAACGCTTTTTTAAGGTATATTTTAACATTAATAGTTTAACATACACGGAGGAAAAAGTCTGGTAAAATTAATGTTTGGCATTGACATTTCTGGCAAAAACAGCCCATAATTCTGGTTAATAAAAGCAAAATATACGGTATTTAACCTATTTAATTGGTAATTTTTCCGTTCATATGGTAACGGTTCTCCGGAAAGCTTTCAAAATTATAGTTCTTATTCTAACATAATTAGTAAAAAATACACTGAAACTTAAATTTAACCAAATAGATGGTTTTTATGCCATGTACAAAAACGTCATGATAAAATTATCAAATTTTACCACAATTACCGAATTTAATCACAGATTGTAAAACAATATTTTATTGTGAATTTTACCGAAATATTTGCCAAAGCGCTTTGGTAAAAATTACAGAGCTTCTTGCTGATCCTATACAGCCAGAAAGACCGTAAATTTTACAGTGTTCTAGTAATTTTGATCATATATTTTTTTTCAGTGTAGAATGTTTAATAAAAAGATCGAAAATCACAGGAAAATCTTTTTTTTTTGTTCGAAGAAATAAAATGCATTCTTTATTTTACGATCTGTATAAAGCAGGAAACAAATGACAAAATCACAATGAGTTAAACAAAATAATAATAATATTTTTTCCCCTGACAACTAGATGAAAGCTCAGAAATACTGCGCATTGAATTTTATTTTAATACCTCTAAATTTTCCAATGGCATTGACAATAAATTATTTAATTTTCTCAAAATTTCATTCAAAAACCTATAGTTTGATATTCATGCGTTAAAACATCGTGTTCCGTATTTTTAACTTTCAATTGATATACGAAATACAGATTTTAAAATAAAACAATTTCACAGGACTGACGAAACAACTCAACTCGATCATTTTTAGTGGTCAAGATGTATTTTAACCAAGCGTTTAAAAAACTTATTTATTAGATGTAATTCTTTTATTTCTGTAGAATTCAGTTCTCTTTACTAACATTCAGTGTCTTTTATACAATAATAATTATTGTATAAAAGGCATTTTTGAAGATGTTGGTCATATTACCTAATTTTATTTTATTTTATAACCGTCATTGAACAGACTACCCAATTTTGAGTTTTGTTCAACGTCTTGACCTTGTATTTTTGAACCTAGTTTAGAAGACAAGGGAACTCCTGGTTCAAGTATTGGGAGAAATTTGCCTTCGCTGAGGACTTCTTAATGGAACTAACCAGTATTTGCGTTACATGGAGAGGAAAGCCACGAAAATCTTCCACGGTTAGTCTGACGGCATGGGGACTCTAACCCATGATCCGTCTACCACTGAGGATATTTCTCGTCAGCACTGTGGTCTGTGCAAGCCAGGTGCGTAATTCGTATCGATCAGACTAAGTCATTCATGGGATACGAACCCGGTACACTTTATTGGGAGGCGTATACCCTGAGCCACAACGGCACCATATCATTTAATTGTAATAACTTATTTACGCATAACTACATTTTTTTAAGTGCTGAGAGGGCACAGTTGTTGAGACACGGAATTGTCGTTGCTACGGCCTGGGGTTCGACCCCCGGTGGTGACATGAAACTTATTGAAACATCAGATCGATGGCTACCTACTTGTCTGGGATGTATTGGGGATCTGTGCGCAATTCTGAGTGGATTGCTCCAATCAATCCATTGTTCACAAAATTGTGCTGCCTTAACCAAAACGATACCCGTGGCTCACATTAGGCTGTAGTGGAAATGCTTTACTTTTTACACATTTAAATCACCGTACACTGGCAGAAAAATTGGTTCAACGTTAAACCATAATATTGGCACTTTGTACATAATATGGTGCACATTTGTAGCAGTCTTAATAAAGTGGTAAATGAACCACGCTCCTGTTCATATTGATAGATGGTATCGCATAATCATGATTAGAAAATAGGATATTATGGTTCAATTTACCACCATGTAGCATTTTAAGGTTACAGCAAATTTGAACCACATTACGGTTTAGGACGCTCCAAAATTTCTAACAGTTTACTAACATTTTTATTTATTGAATGGCATTTTTTAAGGTACTCAAATTAAAAATCAGTTTTATTCAAAGCATAAATTTATTAAAATTAAATGCAAATAAATCTGATACTACAGTCCATGCATAAATTATTAGACGCTCTATAAGATTCTATGTAAAATCTTAATTATCAGGTTATACTATACAGCTTTATTGTTTTTGCGCGGTTGAACCCCAGTTTGCACTTGTTTACCTTCGTGTATCAATTGATTAACATTGTAATGCAATAATTAATACGAAATATATAAAAATCTCCTGAATAAAAACTTATTACATGCTTGTTTAAATATACAAGTATTGCGTATAAACTCATGCAAAACATGTAACTATTAAAAAGCTACAGTGCCTATAATAATTTGGTATAACTATTATAATATACTAATATAATACCTGATGTAATAAATATTTTATATTTATATAATATATCGTCTAATTTATCCAATCGTCTAATTTACATTATATATCGTCTAATTTATCCAATCGTCTAATTTACATTATATATCGTCTAATTTATCCAATCGTCTAATTTACATTATATATCGTCTAATTTAACCAATTGATACACGAACGTAAACAAGTGCAAACTGGTTGCAATCACGTAAAAAATAAGGTTCAAAGTATCACCTGATAGTTAAAATTTCACATAGAATCTTATAGTGTGTCTAATAATTTGGCCAGGGACTGTGTAAGAATAAAATTTTAAAAAAGAAATTACAATTGTATCTAATGTAATAAAAAAAATCTGAAAAATTATTTTATGAAACAAAAAAAAAAATTTTGACCTGATTTACAAAATTTTCTTGAACAGACATTAAATGTTTCGAATCTTATAAGTATGTAATTTAAAGTATCATGAATCATAACATTCTATTAGTTTTTAATCACAAAAAAGGCTTTCAGTTGTGTCTAGTTCTTATAAAATAATATATGTACTATATAATTTAAAAAATAACTTAAAAAACTATTTGTTAAAAACAAAATTAATGAAGAGAATGAAGAGAGATAAGTTTAGCTTTGCAGTCTGAATGTTTCCGAACATAACTCAAGATAATAATCTCATTCATTACAATGGTTGTCAAATCCATCAAGTTAAGTTGACAGAAATTTTCCTGAAATTTCTACTTACAATGATTTTAAATTCAATCGTATCGTTTTGATCAAAACTAAAGATATCCATAAGCGATCGAAATTAGTTGTGCTTTTATAGAATTTAAGACATTTTACAGAATGATTAATTACATGCATATGCAAACATGATTGTTCAAATTTATAAAGATATTTTTAAATGTCGAAAAAGAAATATTTTTTTTTTCGTAGATTATTTTTTTTATGTTTAAAATAGCAATAGTGAATGAAAATAAGAATATTACTAAATACTGAATAATAATAAAAAAATTTTTCATTCTGTAAGTATTTCATTATTATTATTATTGACTAATTTCGCTTTTTTTAATTTATCAATTACCCTCAAACGGTCTACCATTTAAAATTAACTAACTTTAAAAGATACATTCAGTAAATAGTAGTTCAAAATATATTCTGAATAAAAATGCCTCTGTAAAAAAATATTTTTAATTATAGCAAATGAATTTTTTTTCCAATTTGTTTGTCAAATTCATTAAATTAAACTGACAAAGCATTATATTATATTATATTATATTATATTGTATTATATTATATTATATTATATTATATTATATCATTTTTATGTAAACCATGACTTCTTCTTTAGGTTTTTAAAACTTCATGAATTATTTTGAATGCTTTCACAAGTTCTCAATAGTTAGAATAAGATATTTGATTCAAGATCTTTTAAGAATACCGAAATTCATATTTTAAGAACCTGGCAAAGAGTTTTAAATTTCATCCACCAGAAAAAAAAACTTATCCCCATTCACGGTAACTATTCATTAAGTTAGAAAATAATTCACAAAAAAAAAAAAATCATTTTAGTTTGCTATTAGAAACATTATTTGTTCACAGCAAAAGTAGGTTGTCACTGTGAAAACAAAACACGCCTTGCTAAACATGAAATGTAAATAACTCTTGTTTGTTTTTAGTTGTCGAAGTATTACTACTTTTGTCACTAAATTGCAATGAATACAAATTCGGTGAATGAAAGCTTGAGTCAGACGGCCTGAAGGGCGAGAAACCGAACTAGCCAAGAGGCTTAACAACTCTTTTGTGAAATTAGACGTTTAGCTCTTTCTGGAATCGTCCTTTACAACTAAAGACTTTTAAATGATACATCATTCTTTATGAAGTGTTCATGACAGCTTAACCTTCAAGTTAAGTCATTATGCAGAGTTATGACAATTTTAAAGAGGCGCGTTTCAAGTTTAATTTTTGTTAAGATGGAATTGCACTTCTCTTTAAAATTTTGTCGACTTTAATACATCGAGTAGAATAAAGAGGAACAGTAATTTAAGAATTGTAAATAAAACTATATTTTTTATCTAATATATATGCCTAATGTATATTATCTAATATTTATCTAATATGTATCTAATATATATATTTTTTATCTAATCTATATCTTTTTTTATCTAATATATATCTCATATATATTTCGTCTAATAAATGTTTTTCAAATTGTGATTGATTAACTTATGGTAATTATACAATTATGCAGAGTTAGCAAGAAAAAATTTTCCCACTTTAAAAAAGGGCTCTAAAATTGGGTAATTTTGGTTCAGAATTGGTCAAATTCGATCGGGAAATTGATTTGGCATTTGCTAAATAATAATCTTTAGTATAAAAATCACAGATAGATGGCGTTACAGTAGACTTAAACACATTTAATGAGCTTTATAAACGTGATAGTATTATAAATAAGAAAAAAGTGATTAAACCTTTCAATGTGTTCATTAGTGTGATCGAATCACCGAACCATATTTTTTATAGTAGCTACGAAATTCTGAATTTTATCAGTTGCACTTTCTGGCAACGTAGAATCCGTAGAATTCGTGCAGAATCCGTTGTCATTTTATGCATATAATATTGCCGGTACGCATTCTCTATAATGCAAATGATGTTTCACATTTTATTAATTTGTTTGTTTGACAAATTTCAAACCACCATGTTTCGAATTCCATCTAATTTGGAACAATCAAATACATTCTAAAGCTCTCTGAAGTAAAAATAAATTATTTCTTTCTGAGGTCAGTAAATTAAGGGATCAAAGTAATTGAATAGTGTAACTACACTTTCAAATTGTGCAAGGGAGAAATTTTGATAACGAAAAAAGGAACTAAACGTTTTTTTATTTTTTATTTTAGCAAGTAGACATTTCTGCACATATCTGTGAAGTTGTCTAGTGAAACTACGAAAGCTTGCAAAGAATCTAGCAAGGATTAGCTTGTTAAATATACTTAGAACCACACTAGTTACCAAAAAATATTTATAACAAAAACGTATGCAATTTCAGGTTAGAAATTCTCTAATGATTTGTTTTAAGAGCCGTGGTAGCTTAAAGATCGTTCGCCTTCCAATGAGGTGAACCGGGTTCGAATCCCAGCAATGGCTGGACAATACCAATTCCTCACCCGGCTCGCACCGACCACAGTGCTGACGTAAGTTATCATCAGAAGTAGATAGATCCGGGGTTAGAATCCTGAATTTTTACCGAACTTTTGTTAAAATTACTAATAAAATATCGTTTTATAATCTGTGGTAAAATTTAAAATTTGATAATCTTATTATGATACATTAGAGAATAGAACATTAACATAAGAGCCATTTATTTCGTTTAATTTACGCTGTATTAACTAAATTTTATTTTATATTATAACCGTCGTTAAACAGCCGATCCAATTTTTTTGGGTTTACGACTACTAATGTTCAACTCCGTAGCCTTGTAATTTTGAACCCAATCCAGAAGACAAGGGAACTCCCGGATCAAGTATTGGGAGAAATTTGCCTTCGTGGAGGACTTTTTGATGGGGCTAACCTGCATTTGCGTTACACGGAGAGGAAGACCACGAGAACCTCCCACGGTTAGCCTGACGGCAAAGGGACTCTAACCCATGATCCGTCTACTACTAAAGATATTTCACATCAGCACTGTGGTTGGTGCAAGCCTGATGCGGATTAGTTTCGACCAACCATCGCTGGGGTTTCGAACCCCGTTCACCTGATTGGAAGACGAACGCTCTATCCCCTGAGCCATCGCGGCTCTACAATTTATTAACTAAAGGTGTGGTAATACAAACTACAATTTTGAAAACCAGAATTTCCGGAAAACCGTTACCATATCAAGTACAAAATTTACTAAATTAATGACTTAAATACCGAATATTTTGATTTTATTAACCAGAATGTTTTTAAACCAGAAATGTTTGTACCAAACGGATCGGTAATTTTACCAGAATTTTTTCTCCTAGTAGAGTAAGGAAACAATGATTAATTCCTTATCTAAAGTTGGTTATCTTAGGCTAAAAAAAAGTGTTAACCTATTTTCAAAAACTTAAATCATCTTTTAAGTAAATTTTTCCATGTATCTTTAAATTAAATATTAAAATTGAACAAAAGAATAGAAGTCTTTTTTAAAAACTATAAGCATCAAAAAGAAGCTTTTTCTTCATTTCATATCATTTGAAAGATTTTTTAAAATTTATTTCTTTATAAATATTTTATTTGATAATTAACACAGTATGTATTACCTTAATTCACTGGATTTGACTGTTAGGGTATAAGGAATTTGTAAGAATAGTGATTGGAAACAACAAATCCTAAATTGGTGAAGTTAACTCCTCTGACAGTAATCAAAATTATTGAAGTACAAAATAATTTTCAAACACTTCACAAAGCGTAAATGTTTAGAATAAATAAAAAGAAGAATGATTATTAAAAACAGCATAAGAAATCGTATGAAAATAGTTCCGTTATAATAAAATTTAAATTCTTTCGCATTCGTAGAAATTTCCATGTATCCAAATGAAACAGTGCAAGATTTTGTTTACAATTCACCTTAAACAATTTTAGTTATATTTATTTGTAAGAAAAAGCATTCTGTGTTTTTGTTAATAACAATTACTGAAGAAATTGATTAATTAGTTGATGAAAAGGAATAAAATATGGGATTGTTATTGTTACTAATTGTTTTTTCAATTCATTATACCACAATTATTTGTTCTACTAATAAGAATAAAAACAGTAAAGACTCATAAAACTATTATTCATTCATACCATTTTTACCTCTCGACCAAATTATAGACCAGAAACTGTTTCAAAAATGTCTACTATGTATGAGGTTAATAGTAGATTATATTGGGGAACAATTTTTTTTTCATGTTGTACGATCTTATATACTTTCCCATCGTTGATTTATTTGTAATCGGTTTCTCTCTTCAAGCGCCATTTTTATTTTTGTTAAAGGCATTTTAATCTATTTTTGTCGAAATGTGACAATTTAAAAACGTTATATATAGCAGGTGGTTGCATAAATGTTGAGCCTAACTTCTGAGGAGTTAGGGCACATCATCCGGATTAAAATCGCGCTGAAACCCATGCCCGCAAATGCCGTCATACGCCGCTAGCAGCGCTTCCCAATTATGAGCTGTTTCTTCGTGTGCTTCTGAACTGGTCATAATAAGGGAAACGCCCCTAGCCACGCATAACGACATTTCCGGGCATGGTTTTCCATGCAATTTTAATCCTGATGATGTGCCCTAACTCTTTAGAAGTTAGGCTCAACATTTATGCAATCCCCTGCTATATATGACGTTTCTAAACTTGTACTTCTGACAAAAAGAATGATATTTTAAAACTGACAAAACATTACAAAAAAATTGACTTTTCGTCAAAGCAAAGTGGTAATTTTAAAATAATCTATAACTTTAGAAGCAAAACTTATTCTAGATTTGAAATGCCGATACCCAAATTAGACAGTATCACGTATTTGCAAAAATGCAACAAAAATTCTGTTGCCTAGTGTTACTTACAGCGCGGAGAAGATGTATTTAGAAAAAAGTACAGTAATACAAAAATATTTCAAAGCATAATACAATTGTCTGTATAGAAAATTAATGATGAAAGGTTTGAAGATCGGAGAAGCAATATCAAACACCATATTTTTAATAAAAACAAAATTAAGCTGATTTTCATAAAAAGCGGAGTTGTGGAATCGGTTGTTGAATCGGTTCGACCGATGAATCGAATGTGCGAAATGATCAACACCGACTTAAATTCAATCACTGTAAAAAGAAGTATAATCAAAACTACCAGAATATGGCAAAATTTACCGTGTTTCTATGGGAACACTAATAATCTCAGTAATGATTTTGGTAAAATTAACAGCAAAATGACATTTTATAATATAGGTTTAATTTTGGAAAATGTGGTAATTTCATCATGATACCTTACAACAAGGAATAAAAACCATTCATTCGATTAAACTTGCTTTTTTTTTTTTTAAACCAAATGTGCAGTAATAGAAACTAAAATTTTGAAAATCGGAATTTCTGGTAAGCTGTTATCATACAAACGAAGAAATTAACAAATGAATGTCTTAAATACCGTGTATTTTGGTTTTTAATACCAGAATTATGACCAGAAATGTCATAATCATATAGCATGATAATTTTACCAAATTTTTTCCCTTCGTGATTAAAATTTCTAACAAATCCAACAAAGTATTTATAGTATTAACTAAATCTTAATTTCAAGTTGTATATTTCTTTTTGTTTTATGTACGGTCAAAGAAAATGGCATTTAATTTATAATAGCATTTTTATTATAAGTTATTGATTAGAAAATAAATAAAAGTATAACTAAGAAGAGGGAAATAAAGAAAACATAAGAGTTTTAAAAAACATAGTTGCTAAAAATATTGACATTGGGCAAAACTATTAAAAGTAAAGAACTGAAAATCATGATCTCATATACATGCTGGCGCATTCAAAAACGTCTTATGACAAAGAAAAAAATGTTTAGGTAATATTCATGAACTAAAATGCCATTACATATGATATATTGAAATCATTCACATTTTTTAAATTAACATTGCAACTCAGCTAAATAAATTTAGCTCAATAAAAAAATAACTTATTAATAACGTCAACTTTTCAATAATTTTCTGTGTTCTTTTTCAACAGTTAAGTTAAACATAAGCTCAAAAAAGCTGGAATTAGATTAATTTTGCGGTAAGTAGCAATTTAAATAACTGTCCGTTCTAATAATATTTTTATATATTTATTATTCATTAATCATTAAAATAATATATTCATTCTAGTAATACTTTTGTTTTCATAATTACAAGTAATTGTAATAATAATTCTCATAAAATCAGAAACTTTTTTTCCCCTTTAAAACTTCTGAACCCAACTTTTAACGAATTGAATCGAAATCAAGCGAATTTTTTCACCAACAACTACAACTCACGCGAAATTTTCCTTGACTCCTGGTAGCGAGATTAAAATGAAAAAAGAATTGAATTAGAAATTAAACATATTTCTGCCACCAGAATACTGAAAAATTTACTCTATTCATTTCGAAATTGCTTTCATTCAAATAACAGTAATTTAGAAACTGTCAGTAAGATAGAATAATTTGCAATTTGCAAAAAAAAAAAAAAAAAAAAAAAAAAAAAAAAAAATGNAAAAAAAAAAATTTTTTTTTTTTTTTTTTTTTTTTGAAAGTTGGCATCGGTTTGTATAATGTTTTTCAAACCCCACTGCTCAGAACGATCTTATAACTTCCTTCCGCTTTTTATTAATTTTTGATGTTCCTTCCTTCCGCTTTTTATTTATTTTTGCAATTATTAATAGAAGTATAAAATGACTAAATCTTTTTTCCGGTTGAAAATAAATAAATTATTTATTCAATAATTTTCTTATAATTCTTTTCATACTGCAAATGTCTTTTGTTACATGATCTGCATTTTACAAATTTTTACGACATACATTATATACCAATTTATTTTATGACATTCAAATATAATTTACAAATTTTAATTAATATTGTTTCTAAATTTGCTTCATTTCTTCTATAACTTTTTTCTAAACGTTCACTGCGCAACGAATAATAGGATATCATTATTTCATAGTATAATAATTTTATAATTCATTATTTCGGATCATAATACTTTTTTCGTATTATAATAATTTTATAAAAGGGAGCGTGATATTATTTTATAAACTTATTTTTATTTTCCATAACATTTTAACCCTTTGACGCAAATGGGCACCGGTGTCTCTTTTTTCCCCCTCTGACTCTCTAACTATCAGTAAAAATATATTTTGGTATTTTTTAATTATGAAAAACAGTCTAATAGTTACAAAAAAAATCTGCTAAGTTATCGAAATTATATTTGAAGTAAAATATAAAATCCAAAAAAAATAGTTTGAATAAGGAATTTTTTTCCCATTCATACTCAAAAATTTATCAATAATTGATTTTGTAAATTGAAGAAATTTCAATGATGGATTACTATTTTTTTTTAGTTCTGAATAACTGTAAATAAGTACAAATTCGAAAAATTATTGTTTTGAAGTGAACCTTGTTTGGAAGATTTTACCTTTAACGCGCAAAAAGACACCGGTGTCTCATGGTGTATTTTATAGCCATAGAATATTAAAATGCTATTTTTCACTTATTTTACCCAAATTAATGCAAAATAATAAAATTAAAAGTAAGAAAAATATGTTTAATAAAAATTCAGTGTGAAAGAGTTTATACTCTTCAGGACAAATGAAAAATAACTAACAGTTTGTTAATAAATAAGTTAAAAAAACTTGGCAAAAAACAAAAAAAATATGTTTTAATACAGACAGAATAAATTATACATTCTTTAAAAGCTGTACTTTAAAAAGCACATGCGAATATTTTAAAACTTCTTTGTTTAGTTGTCAGAAATCAGAGAAAGAACGTAATTTGTCTCTGCATATGTTTTTAATAACGTAAGCGAACCAACGAAGAAGTATAATTGAATGTTTTTAGTAATTACTCATCTGTAATCTAAATTTTCAAAAATAAAAACATGGAATTTAATTCAATTTCATTTATATTCAAAGTTTTGCAACTATAAAAGTTTTCCACTCCTGCAATAAAATGTTCATTTCCCATGAAGTAACTTTCCTAAAATATTTCGTGGAATTACGAATCTTCCAAAACTATTGTCACTCAAAAATAATTGCAATGAACGTTAAAACTTACCGACAATGAGTAAAGAAAAGATAATTAAGAGATTCTGGGCCATCCCTGTACAATCTTATAACTCCCCATGCATGCGTCTACGGATAATCGTTTGCGCTTCCCTCCATCACACGACAAATTTCGCTCCGCCTGTTTCTGACGACAGCGCCATCTTTCGACCGCCCTTGAAATTTCACGTCTCGAATCAGGAAATGCGCATTATTATCAGTAGGTTGAATATCATCTACAACGAGACTGCTCTCTTAATATGTTTAGAAGTAATTGTCTTATGATCCTGCCCTCATAGAACACTAAATAATGATTTCCCGTCAGCTGTAACCATGTTTTTAAGTGGCGGTCTTTTGAAATTATAGCTGTTGTCGAATAGAAGTGTTAATATCAGAATCACCTAATTTAACACACCGCGTTTAAATCAGTTCGAAAACAAAGTGACTTTATTTCTTCCTATTTATCTTCTGTTTTATAGGGCATATTTAACGCATTACTTGTTTAAAAAAAGTAATCCTTATCAATTGGAACACTTTTTATTATCCTTAACTCTTTCCTCACATAACACAAAAGGTCATGTTCATGATTCAGAAATATTTCGATTGTCCATATGCATGCTTAAAAAACTGTTTCTGTAATGTAATCTTGAATTTGTAATGTATGAAACGTTTCTGGAACCAAATATTTTGCGTTAGTAGTAGATGACGCAACGATGATCCGAAAAAACTATTTAGGTTAAATATTGACAGCTCATTTCTGCGTCTCTTTATGTTAAGTTGTCAAAACGGCATGTTACTCATTAGTAATTAAATAGTAGTTACAATAGCAGTTAGTCATCTTTTACGCATTACTCGTTTAACAAAAGTAGTCCTTATCAAATTGACTGCATTTTATTATCCTTTACTCACTCACACACAAAATGTCAGATTTATGATTCTGAAATATTTCGATTACCCATTAACGGAACATAAATGCATGCTTTGAAAACTGTTTCTGCAATGTTATCTTAAATTGGTAAAAAACTAAACGTTTCTGGAACCAAATAATTCGTTTCAGTGGCAGACGTTTACTAGTAGATGACGCATCGATGACATGTTCGAAAAAAATATTTAGTTAAAATATTAACAATTCACTTCTGTGTTTCATTTTATTAAGTAGTTAAAACGGCATGTTGCGCATTAGTAATTAAATAGTGGTTACAGTAACATTTAGGTATATTTAACGCATTAGATTATTCGTTTAACAAAAGTAACCATTATCGATTCGTAAATATTTCATTAACTTTCACTCTTGCTTAACACAATGTCACATTTATGATTAAGAAATAGTTCAACTGGCCATAAACATAAAGTAATTTGCACATGCTTTAAAAAAGTTCTCTGTGAATCTTGGAGTGTTAATAAATGAAATGCTTCTGAAATAAAATATTTTACGTTAGTTTCAGTCGCTTAGTAGAAAATGATGAAAAAGTAATAGGAAAAGAGAATGGTTTTTATTAAATATCAAACGTTTCATAGCAGTGTCCCTTTAGTTTAAGTGGTTGAATTCGAACGTTGTGCGTTTAATTGTTAATAGGGTCAGAATTAGCAAGAAGGTGTATTTATAGCATAACTGGTTAAATAAATTTAATTCTTTTCAATTTGAAATCATTTTATTATTACTAACCCTCACTCACATGAAGCAAAGGTTATGATTCATGAATTGTCCAATTGTCCATTTACGTAACAAAATTTCTGATATTTGTGCATGGTTTCAAAACTGTTTCTATGATTTAAGCCTGTATTCGATAAAGCCTGAAATTTTTCTGGAACCAAATATTATAGTTTTTTTATGAAATGTCTGAAAATAGAAATAGTAAAGACAATTCGAAAAGAAATGTTTATGTTGAATATTAGTTGCATAAACAAAGAGGCAACTGTCCATTTTTAAAGTCTAAAATTAAATATAAAAATTTCAAAATAAAATTTGAAATGACTAACTTGGCGAAAAAAATTCACAAAATTGTATCTTCTTTTTACTAATAATTCCCTTTTTAAGAGTAATTTTTAATTTGTGTATTACATTGACGTTTAATCTATGTATCGCATAATAATGTTCACAGACAAATATATTTCAATACAATATTTTTAAGTGAAATTTTTTTGAAATATTTTAGAAACTTTAATGTTTTAGAAACGCAACTAAAATGCTTTATTAGTTACAGAAAGTGGATCATTCTGAATATTTTAAGTTACACAAAATCCATTTTTTTAAATAATTTATCAATCATTTTGTATAAAATCTGTAAAGCTTCGATTTTATTTTTTGACTTCCAAGTATTCCCTCTTAAAGAAAAATTAAAAAATGTATTCATTTTCCATAAACAATTACTAATTTTACTAATAAATTTAACGGTAATATCTTGATTATTACACTCACTTCTAAAAGTTAAATTTGGGGAAAAAATTTCAATTTCTAGAAGATAATCTGTAATGAAGAAACTGTTACTTGTTGCAGAGGTAAAATAAGATATGCAAATAATAGATAGCAGACAATCACTTCAAAATCCTGTCAAAAATCTATGTAAATCAAGCAGTGATGTAAGAAGCTGGGTTTATGAGGGTTTTCAAATGGCTAACGGTGTTTAGAACAGAAACAAAAAGTGTTTAGAACAGAAACAAAAGTATAAAAGCTGTTCTTTCAGTTTTGCTTTCAAGCTAAGCTTGTTTCGCTGGCGCCCAGATGGAAGATTCTGAACGCACGCATTGAAGTAGGACAGTCTATCATAATTGCTCTTTTCTTCGGTTTCCATCATTCCGTCATTTTACGATAATGAAAACAATTCCAAACCAGTCAAACAGTTCTCCAAACACCTGTAGCCCGTCGTCCAAACGTCACGACCTCCGCAAAAGATCAATATATTGCTAAAGCAAAGCGAAATCGAAGAGCGACTAGCACACGATTGAATTCTGTGGTTAAAACGGCCATTCATATGACGATATCTGCCACTACGTACACGCATTATAAAATTTTTATCAAATCTAATGAAAAACTCTATCTTTAGAATAAAGTGTGGGTGAACTGGTTTTTGGAAGGAGCTTTAAAGTTGACAGTTCTCTCGCTTTTTCGTTCACATTCCATGTCGATCGCTTAAGAATTTGTATGCTGAACATTCATATACACTCATGCATAGCACATATATACATAGATATAAACATTCTATTTTTATATAGAATGTAGATAATTCGACGTGAGAATAAATTCAGAACAAGATAAATAGAGAGAAGTTAAAATATTTAAATCAAATTGTAGTTTAATTTAAGAGCTAAAAAAATTTGATTTGTCTTCATCAACACTCGTCATTCCTCACGGAAAACCTCTAAGCATTTTAGAGAATTAAAATAACAAAACGATTACGAAGATTATTTTAAATAAATTAAAAATTATAAAGAAAACGATAAATTTATCTTCCACCAGAGGCCGTTATCACAGAAGGGGCGCTGTATACGTTAGAACAAAAAGTGTTGCCATTTTCCACAAAAAAGGGGGAAAAGCACATCTCTCTGTTTAAAATGTAGTCTAACATTAGAGTGAAAATTATTTATAAATTTCAGTGTATTTAAAAACGTTTGATACTTTTTTATGATATACAGCAAACAGAATAATCATATAATCAGAATTTTAATTTGAATTTATCTAGTTGCATTCGCTTGAGAACAATTTTTTTTACAAAATTCCACGATTAATGTTTCTTAATTGAAAATAAGAAGAAAAAAATGTAAATATTTTTTGCTCTCGTTAAAATCAACTTCTTGCCTCGCCTCTCAGAGACATTAGAGTGATTTATTGGACTCCCTAGAGTAATTATGACGTAGCAATTTGAAAGAAAAAAAAATCGTGACATGGTAATTACTTTTGCAAAACTATTGATGCCATCAATCACTTACATATTAATTTCCCTAGAAATGTTATTAATTTATTACGCTACTAAGACAAAGAGTTTAAACTAGAAATTAAAAGTACGTATGATAAAAATACATGAAATTTTTAAGTTGCTTATGAAATGTCTGTAACTCATAATTAGGTATTAGAGTTATACTACTTATTTGAATAAAAATTCAAACATTTTGTATTTCCTGCTTTTTTTGAGAAACCTAGAATCCCTGATAAAAAATGTTTAGAAAATTCCAGACAAATTAAAAATGCTGCTGATTTTACAAAACTGAGAAGATCTTGCAATTTAGTAAAATAACTTCAAGTGCGGTGTTCTCCAAATAATTTTAATAATTTTCCTCAATTTCTACGTAAATTTAAATATGGTTCAGTTGGCTTGGAAAGTTTTCTGCCTCTTTGAAACCGTGTGAAATATGTTTGTTCTGCATAGACAAATATTTTATTTAAAAAAACGGAAAGAAAAGAAAGTTTATGCTTATAAACCTTTTACCTAGAAATTAAAAGTATAACTTAAAAAACATATTAAAAATTTATTATAATAATAATTGATAAAACTGAAGAAATTAATATACAAATCGTCTAATCGCAATGCGCGAATTTGGGACCACAAAAGCAACCCTTCATCTTACCGGTCGGTACAGGGAATACCCGAGACAATGGCACCCAACCGTAAAAAATATCAGTGTTGGGTACACTGGACAAATGTATACCGGGAGCATGTACACTACCTTTACATTTTCAGTTTGTAACGAGAGATTTTGAGCTCTCTGATTGGATTTCGCCGTAAAGCCTTCCGTGACGTATGGCTATTTCATTCTGCTATGCTTGTTATTTTAAACATAGAGATATTTCTGTACAACAGCTTTTCTTTTTGAAGCTTGAAATGTCAGTTTTCTAGCCTGAGAAACTACCATCTTCATTTAAAAATGAAATAGAAATTATTTCATCTATCATTATTATCCCTAAAAGCAATGTTTTAAATTTAGAAGATTGCAACAAGTGGGTAAAGGATTTTGAGGAACTGCCAAATACGAAATGGTACTCCAAAACTTCGAAACCTATGGACAAAGATTCAAAGATCTAAATTGCATGGTTTTTAATTAGAAACTTTTGCCCCACCCCCCAGTGGCGGACTAAGGCTAAAGCTGGCCCTAGGCAACATTATAATTCCGGGCCTATTTTTCAGTCATGACACATACTTTGCATTTGGTAGTTTGGTTTTAAAGCATATAGTGTGTAGTTCTACTTAATTATCGGATTCCAAGAAAAAAAAGGTTAAAAATAATATACATGTACAAAAATTAAATAAACATGATTTATTAAAACAAATAATAATACTTAAACAAATATACCCAGATTGATTAGTTATATTGCCTTTTTTCTCACTTTTAATTCTGCAAACTCGTCAATTAATTTGTCATAATTAATACAGTTATTTAATAACTCTTTTTTCAGATAAAGTAATTATAAACTATTTAATTTTTGTTGACTTAATATGGATCTTAAAATTTTTTTTATTCTGACCATTACTGAGAATGATCTTTCATCGCTTGCATTGCTTATTGGAAGGGTTAAATAAATTCCCAGAATTATGTTTAAGTTAGGGAATGTTGCAATAATATTATTTTCCTGAATAAATGACCACATGGATACAGGCGAAATAATATTTTATTTACTTATAAAAGTCTTAAATTGTAAATCTTCACTTTTCAGTTTTGCTAGGTTTAAATCTTGTTCATAAAATTTTAATTCCTTTATTGGAGAGTCACAAACATCACTATCATGAAAATTTGTTTCGAATTTATTGTTAATAGTTCTATATCCCTCAGATTTTTTTAATGTTGCTAATTAAAGAATCGCATAGAACAAAAAAATATTAACTTTAAAATGTTCTTTGCCACTGAATCATATTTCATGTTCATGAATCATATTTCATATTTCAATCAATTTCAGCATGAAATAGTTCATCATGATTTCATTATGATTTCTGCCATTTTTTATCATTAGTATATGCAATATCTTTAACTTTTTTTGCTTCTTTTTCTAAATTGTCAAAATCATTTCTAACAGTTTTGAATGAAATCTATCAATGAATCATATATTAAAACTGCTGTATTTAAGGATTCGTCTTTTTGTTGAAGAATCTTGTTTGAAGCATCTATTCTCTCTAAAATCTTTTCCCATATAGAAAGTAACAGTACATACTCAAATGTATCAAGTTTTTTATGTAAATCGGCAGCTTCGAACCCTGTAAATGGTTTTTCATCTTTGTTTGAGGAAAAATGACGTAAACAATGTTTAATTTCTTCATAATTTTCATTTAAGGATTTCACAACATGGAACGAGCAGACCACCTGGTGTCACAAATAGGTTTAATACTCAAGTGTTTGCTCCTACAAAATTTTTGGAATGCATTCCCCCTATGTGTAGAACTTGAAAAAAATACGTACAATTCTTGCACGATATTGAAAAAAGTAATGCAACGATGCGAATGCAATTTTCCATACTTCCAACTTTCGGCAGCAGCGTTTCCAATTAAATTTAATGAATGATTTGCGCATGGTATAAAATAGGCAGAAAAAATATGTTCTTTTTATTCTAGATTGGAGTCCCTTATATTTACCTGACATATTAAACGCTCTGTCCCAGACAGCTAGTGATGTCTAAATCTACATTATTTAAAAATTCTTAAATGACTTTCTCCCAAGTTTTTACCAGTATGAGAAAATATGGGTAGAAATCCCAAAAATCTTTCTTTTTTATCACTTGGAAGAACATAGCGAATAATAACGCTCAGCTGATCTACGTGAGATATATCAGGTGTTGAATCAATAATTAGAGAGTAAAATTTGGCTTCCTTTATTTCATTCACTATAGTGAGTTGTAAATCTTTCGTCGACCCTTGTCGTCTTTATCTATCAAAGATTCGGCATAATTTGAATACGTTTCAGCTATAATTATGAATATCACGTTTTTCTGTTAAATAAAAATAAAAATTAAGATCCTAATTTTCGGGCCCCAAAAATTACGGGCCCTTGGCACGTGCCTAGGTTGCCTAGGCCTTAGTCCCCCCTCCCCCCCAGCTGTCACGTATAATAAATTTAATTTTGAAATTCAAAGGCATGATGTGCTCCAAAAATTGATAAATCTTTGTTATAATTTAATATTACCATTCCTTATAAACTCTTTGCTTAATTCTTAAGTTTTTGTTTCGTTTGTTATGAAATTGTTATTAGCTGTTAATTCTATATTTAAATATTAATAAATAAAAAAAATTCATTTCTTTATGTAAAGAATGAGTCTGTATAACTTTTTTTTAATCGGTTTTGTTAATTTTCAGCAGATTTATTCAGCACGTGGTGCCTTCTTATATCGTAGAATTCTACATAAATAACGAAAAAGTCTGCATAAATAACGTATCTTAGAGTTTAAAATTTATTTCAAATGTTTCCTCGTGTCAGTTAAATATTCATTTATTTCAAAAACTATTTTTATGAAACAATAGAAATTAAACTAAGCTTTATCTCTTAAAATCCATACCTATCCTTTCATTTCATATATTTATTTATTATTTTAAATGCTAAACTTCCATAACATTCAAACATCTGATTTCGATTTTTTGACTGAAGACAGAAATGCGTTGAGAAGTGGAAATAGAAAATCTATAAAATATTAATGATAATAATACTCTCCTACTTCAATACGTTATTTTTATTTTCTTGCAAAGAGTTATACTTATTGTAACTTGTAAACTGGTTATATGCTAATCGCTTTAAAATAAATTTTATAAATTATTAATGTTCCATACTTTTTTTGGCTGAATTATAACGGTTTAGAATATTTTCCTCTAAGATATGATAAATTTTGTCCAAATAATCAAAAATAATTTTACAATACTATTTATATGCATTTTAAAATCACATTATAATACATTTAAACTGAACCTGCATAATTTTTATTTGTTTGGTTCTGCAATCCTACTTGATAAATTTAAGTTCGAAATTTTAATTTCTAACTTAATTTTTTTTCTAAGAGCATAATACTATCCAATTTGAATATTAAGCAATTTTTATATTTATTATATAAAAGCTAGCTAAAAATACTTGTAAATTATATGCTCACAATTTATGCTGAATAATTATTATTATACTAATTTGATGTTTTATCAAAATATTGTTGCTTATACCTTGCATTTACCCAAAATCCATGGCAGTAATATTAAAAAATATTATATTGAAGAGTAAAAAAAAAAAAAAAAAAAAAAAAAAAAAAAAAAAAAAAAAAAAAAAAAAAAAANAAAAAAAAAAAAATAATAATAATAATAATAATAATAATAAAATGAAGAAAAACATAAGAATAAAATTTAAAGCAAACTGGATTGCAATAAATGTTTTATTATTAAAAGACCATTGCTGACGCTGTAAAAAAATTTCAATTCGTTTAAAAATATCTCGAGATATGGGAAAATGCGAAATTTAAAAAAATTTACATTAAGGGGTCCAAACTTCTGATTACTCTCCTGACCAAACTAATAGGAAAAATATTTTCCTGATTGCGGCTACTACCCTACATTTTGAGGGTCGGAAATTCAAATCCGTCTGAAAAAGGTATTTTCATTCAGAAAAAGTCCTTTTTGTGTCTGATTTTTTAACTTGAAATATCGTCTGCACTAATTAATTAGCGTATTTCAAATTACCCCTTCAAATCATTAAGATTGAGTCCCAAAACGTGATCAAAAGTTATTCAGGGTAGTCCGTTTAATTTTTAATTTACTTATTTTTTGAGCAATGTGCATAAAACATCGTTTTTCAGTTTTAGATCAAAACCCGTTATTTTCGTGCTTAATATAATGAGTACATAGACAACAAGTATAATTCAAAATTTTTAATTTTTTTTATTTATATATTTACACTATATATA
>NC_092208.1:75985377-76012139 GCF_043381705.1 Parasteatoda tepidariorum
TTTATATATATATATTTATTTATTTATTTTAATAATTTTTTTTACAAAGATTCAGTTCAGATAAACTGCAAAATATGTTATTTTTGCATTTATTCTATATTTATAACTGTTGTTATATCTAATTTTATAACAGCCTTAATGGTTATAACTTATTTTCACATTAAACTGATAATAACTTGTAGCTTAATGGTAACTTATAATCGTTACAATAGAACGGTTACATATAATGGTAACTTATGCTTAAGTTATAACCCAAATGGTTATAACTTATTTTAACAGTCAATAATTTTATTAATGTTTTGAAATCAATTAAGAAAGTACTAAAAATCTGGCCATAATATTTTTGCTTTATTTTTAATCCACCTCACAAAATAGCAAATAAATTTAAAATTTAATTCGATTCAAAGAAAATTACTCTTTTACTCCGTTGCAAGTTAAGAAAAGACCATCGCAGTATATAGTTTAAGTAATCATCTGCGACGGTATATATTCGTTTTATTTAGTTATCAAATTATTTAAACATGCTTTCAAAATAATCTAAAAGCTTTTAGAAGTTAAACTCGTTTCGCAGAAATTTAATTCATGATATCTTTTACGATATAAATCATAGAATTATTAATAAAGGGTTATGGTTTCGTAGTGTTACTGGAATCCTATATTTGGTGACTTTTGTTTATAAATAAGAACATTCGGTCTTGAACAAGAAACAACCATATGACGTTACAAGAGTATTGGGTTTAATTGGACCGCTAAAAATGGAGCTTCTTATGTTTGCATGCTCTTAACAAATCAAATGCGAGATAAAGAATTTTTTCTTAACTTTTGTTTCACAGTAGAAGAAAATCGTCTGCAAGAAACAATATTATTCTTTCATCAGTTTCATTAAATGCGAACAGAAAGACGAATAATTGTTATGATTTTTTGATATCATTTTTATTAATTCTTATTAACAAAGCAATAATTTTTAGTCAATAAGTTTTATTCTCCTCATTTCACGGCGACTAATAAAATAACTTTTTTTAAAAAATAAACATTTCAAAATAATTTATGTACGAAAAAAATTTTTGTACTTACGATGCATTTTTTAAAACTTCCCTAAAAATGTGTTCTATGAACTAATTGATTCAGACAAAATGTGCAATGACTTTATCTTTTATATATATAACTAACTAGTGGCCTACGGCGACCAACTGATCCGAATACACGAGCTCACAGCTTCGCTGTTTCACATTGTTTACCTGCACACACACATGATGATAATTCACGGGAACATGTTATTTAACATTACTGTCAATTATGCTATAATTATCCGGATAATTACAAATTATCGAAATAAATCTTTATTTATCTCATAAAGAACACATGGCTCAAATTTTTGTCTTCTATCTTAATAAAAATGTGTTATTAAGTTTTGTTGTCAATTAGGCTAGTTATACCTAATTATTCAGATTATTACAAAGCATTTTGATAATAATAAAATATCGAAATGAAACTTTTTTTTTAATGTTTTTATTTATTTCATAAGGAACATGTGATTCTAATTTGAGACTTCAATCTTGCTATGAACTTGTTATTTAGCATTAATACCAATTTTGCTAATTATATTATAATTACTCCAATATTTACAAACATCGAAGCGAAATCTTTCAATTGATTATAATGATAATCATGTCGCTAAGCGGTTCACATAATAGTCCACTTACACGAGCTTACCTCCTTGCGGTTTAATTACACAAGAGCCGCAATGTACTTATCTGTGGCAAAAGATTTGGTAGAAATAGGAAGGAAGGCGCTATTTAATATTACTGTCAATTGGGACTACTACAAACATGGAAACGAGAGCTGCGATTGCTCAGGAGATAGAGCGTTCGCCTTTCAATGAGGTAAACCGGGTTCGAATCCCAGCAATGGCAGGTCGATACGATTCCGTACCTGGCCTACAACGACCACCGAGCTAACGTGAAATATCCTCAGTGGTAGACGGATCATGGGTTTGAATCCCTTTGCCGTCAGGCTAACCGAGGGAGGATCCCGTGGTCTTCCTCTTCATGTAACGCTAATGCGGTTAGTTCCATAAAAAAAATCTTCCACGAAGGTAAATTTCTCTCAACACTTGATCCAGAAGTTCCCTTGTCTTCAGGATTGTGTTCAAAATTACTACACTACGGTGCTGAGCATTAGTAGTCGTAAACTCAAAAATTGGGTCGACTGTTCACCGACGGTTATCTAAAACATGGAAATGAAACTTTTCAGTTGGTCCGCATACACAAACTGGCAGTTGCGCGGTTTCACATAATTGTTCACCTACACAAACTCATCCCCTTGTGGTTTAATAACTCGTTCAAAAAAAAATTTGTAGAGGGATTTCTCCGGTTTTTACGCTTGGTTAGGGGAAATGATAATTCTAATATTCTTTAATTTTAATTCAGAGCTAAAATGCCAGGTGTGAATAATAATTATAAGAACGCGTTTCTTTTTACATTAAGAAAAAGAATTTAGATAAAGAAATAACACAAAAAGATTTTTTAAAGCTTTTTATGTAACATACATATGTGTAAGTTTTAAATTATACTTTTTAAGATTGAATGTGTAGATTGCTAAAACATTTGAAGAAAAAAACTTTTATTAAAATTTCACTATCGCACAAATATCACGGCAAGAAGGACGCACAAATTTTCTCTTAAATTTTTACACGTTCATTACCAAAAATGTTATTTTATATGATACTGCTTTAAATATTTTTACAATTCCTCGTTCTCCGACAGAAATGCAGGAAGGATTTATATTTATGTGAAGTGTCTGGAAATATATTGCTAATAGTGAACTGGTGCTATCATGCTTTAGAACACCAGCTTAGTTCCAGAATTGATAAACTGCCATGACACGGAAGCCATAAAGTTTACGGGAATAACTTCTGAGGAACTTATTCGATTGGAAAGAACTTACATTAAACGTTTAAGTTGAAAGATTCCGTTGACATAGTTTGAGGTAGTAATAAAATTTAAGTTCACACTTTGTAACTATTTTTGAGAGGAGAGGGAATAAGAATTTTATATATTTCTTCGAATCAAAAATCAGACGATAAAAGAAAAAAAAAACGTCTCTTAATTAATTAATTAACCAATTAGTTTCATCAATAAAAAAAGCGCTGCCAACTTTCTACGCTTTATGGGAAAATTTCTTCTAGTTATAGCTAAGTTTATGTTTTAATGTATTATTCTTTGTTTTATAAATTTAATTTAAACTTATCTTCCACACCACTACATTTAAACGATATGAAAGTTTGTATAAAATGCCACTTTGTACCAGTGGCGTACGCAGAATTTTTTCAAGGGGGGTGTTCATGATTTTCTGAAACTACTAAAAGAAATTCGAGTATGTAATAAGGCACTATTATTTCCCTAATTTAGACAGCTAGATAATTTGACTTTTTATTTAGACAACATTGTTTAGATAAATTTTGATTTGATTTTTTAAGTTTAAGAACATAATGTAATATCTTCTGAAAAAAGTCCAATGTCATATGGGTGGGAAGTAACACTTTGAGGACCACTTTCACATTCATCAGATTTTGATGTGCTAGAAACGTTTTCTTCAACGGAAGTTCAACAGAAAAACTTACATTGGTACTAGATGCTGTCACCTCACTAATTTCAGGTCGTGATTTTTTCTCAAAATAATTAAAAATTGTTAAATTCTTGCGTTTTGACATCCTAAAGATCCAAGAACAGCAAATATATATATATATATATGGGCACAGAAATATCCGCTATGCTACGATCTCAAAGTTTCGAGCTGGAATGAATAACTTCAACGAGCACAGTATCTCCAATGGTATTGTTACTGATTTCTTCACTAGTCGAAATAGTGGCGACGACGGGTTCGGCGATTGAATGAACTTTTTGTTAAGACAAAACAAAACAGATTTAGCGACAAGCTCCGAAAGACAAGCGGCAGAGATAACTCTTAGTCTGACTAACTAACTCCACTGTACTCCGTTCCCCCTTTTATATAATTTTTCACCGCATCTCCAAAATTCTCGAATTGTCTCAAAGACGACAGAACGTCTAGGATTCCAGAATCATCGCGTAAAGACCTCGCGAATGAAAGCCAGTCTCGAAAACTATAGCGACTGGCAGGACAGAAAGAAACCAGTCCGTAACAGTATTACGTGAATTTGGTTTCAAAAGTACAACCCTATTATAGTAAATGTTTTTTCAGTGTTCTGAGAAATACCGTGAGAAAAAAAAATTAGGCATAAGGCAAATAAAAATATATAGTCTTAAAAAATAATAGCCCGCATAATTTCTACTAAAATTTTTATTTTTACCATTTTGTCTGAGCTCAAGGGGGAGTTTAAACCCCTAAATCCCTCCCTTGCGTACGCTACTGCTTTGTACCAATTCCTTCTTGGTGAGACTATTTTATTTTATAACCGACGTTGAACAGCCCCCGACGTTATTTTTGGAATATCAATGTTTAACTACGCAGCCTTGTAATTTTGAACACAATCCAGAAGACAAGGGAACACCTGCATCTAGTATTATGAGAACTTTGCCTTCACGGAGGATTTTTTGATGAAAATAGCTCGCATTTGTGATACATGGAGAGGAAAACTGCGAAAACTCCTACGGTTAGCCTGATGGCAAGGGGACTCTAACCCATGATCCGTCTACCACTGAGAATACTTTACGTCAGCACTGTGGTCGGTGCGAGCCGGGTGCGGTATCGATCGGTTCTCCTCATTGGAAAGCTTACGCTCCATCCCCCTAGCAACCATGGCTCGTGGTGAAGCTATTAAAATACTGGAAAAATTACCGAAAATTCTGCGAGCTTTAGTTTTTAATTGTCTACTGCTCTATAAAATATTTTACAAAAGCATACGCTGAGCAATCACTTTAGTGTTAAGTAGTTGCCACCATTTTTGGCGTTGAGATACACTTACAGAGCAGTAGTTTCCAACTCTAGTAATATTTAAAATTAAACACCTGCTTTAATAGGTTAACGAGTAAAAACTAAGCATTTAAAAATTTAGAACGCTTATTTTCTGTAACGCCTTTTTTATGTGTACTCGATAACTTCTTCAGTTTTCATTCGGTTGATTTAATAAATTTTATCAGCTGTATATAGCTAATATATTTCCTGTTGAACATTGAATTTTTTAACTGTGCTGACTCATTTTTAGCATGCTTATACTTTTGATTGATAAAATATTATTTATATGACTATTTTACTTTATTTTATAATCGTCATTGAACAGTCGACCCAATTTTTGGTTTACGAATACTAGAGCGTTATTAAAAATAAATTTATAAAAATTTAAAAAATTATCTTGGTTGCTAAAAACATAATTTTGCACAGAAGTGTAAAAGTATTTTTCGCTTCGAATCGGTGTAGTTTATGTTACAATAAAAAATTTAATGTTCAACTCTGTAGCATTGCAATTTTGAACCCAATCCAGAAGACAAGGGAACTCCTGGATCAAGTATTGGGAGAAATTTTGTCTTCGTGGAGGACTTTTTGATGGAGCTAACCCGCATTTGCGTTACATGAAGAGGATAACCACGAAAACCTCCCACATTTTGCCTGACAGCAAGGGGACTCTAATCTCTTCTAAGGATATCTCTTTAATCGGTAAGAGCCTGTTGCGGGATTCCTATCGACCAGACGTAGTTGGGATTCGAACTCGGTTCACCTAATTGGAAGGCAAACGCTCTATCCCCTGAGCCACCACAGTCCTTTATATCAGTGTTCAGCAACCATTTTATCACCGCGGACCTGTCAACGTTTGATAATTTTACCGTGACCCGTTGGGGGGGAGGAGGCATTTATTGTTTATATTTTAGATTATTTTGATTTATTAATTTTAATTTAATTGTATTTAAACATGTCTTCAAAATAAAATACAGTTACACCAAAAAATAAATATAAAGTGATTTAACATTTTAACTCACTAGAACGTTAAAACTATGAGAATCCTGAGCTTGTTTCTTTGCAATGAGACGGTTCCATCTGGGGTTAATCGGAGACAATGATACATTACAGTGGCTGGGTGGCTCAGTTGGTTTGTCGTCGGCCTTCTGAGCCCAAGTCTGCGGGTTCGATCCCCGGCCCAGACACCGGATTTTCGGGATGCAGAAAATCCTCAGCGGCCATGTCGTATGATTATGCGGCATGTAAAAGATCCATGGAGTGCCTTATTGGCTCTTGGCATTTCCGGCAAAATTAAATTCCTAGTGCACTTTAGCATCCAAATAGAGTCTCGGTGCTGCCATCTAGTGTGGCAGAAACTAGACGTCCAAATTAACATGACCAACGGTATCTCACCCATTGTGGTGGTCCTGAAAGAGTGGATACCACCTCTGGAGAACGCACTAGGTCTGCTCATCGGCAAGACCGATTGTGCAGCTCATTGGAAATATAAAAAAAAAAAATGATGCATTACAAACATTAAAAAATTTATGTCACTACCTTCGGGGGGGGGGGCTATTTTTTTTTAATAAATAAAATTTTAATGGAACACAGATATTTTTAGTTAGGGGTATAAACCTAGGGATTTAAATTCAGTTTCAGTGAAATGGGCGGCCCGGTATCATTTGATCCACGGACCTGTACCGGTCCGAGGACCGGGGGTTGGGGAACACTGCTTTATATGACTATTGGAAAAATTGCTCCGTAACCAGGAAGTTCCCCTGCTGCTCGCCACTACCTTCTTAAATCCGAGTTAGCTTTCTTCATTCATTGAATACTAATGTATAGTTTGTCTACGGTAAGAACTCCCCCCTCCACATAGTCTGAGGCGGTCTGCTTCTATGGAAACGAGAATAGCGCATTTCATGGAGGGTAGCTTCACTTTACTCTAGGACTAACACAGTAGACCGAAGAAAAAGAATCCCTTTTTTTCGCCGACCAGAGCCAAAACCTGTCCTAAACAATAACCCCACAACCCTACTTGAAATAGTTATACCTCGCTACCATTGTCTCCGCTACGGGTCCAGATAAATGGCAAGGGGAGTTCTTACTTTAGACAAACTACAGCTATGTCTATATTTGTATAAATGGTGATATTCTATTTAATATAAACTTCGAAAAATATATGAATAAAATGTTATGATGAAACGTATGCATCCAGCCAAACTTGCGATTTCACTTATTTTGGAAATAACAAGTTTCGGCGGACTGTAAAAAAATCTAAAAATAGAGTACTGCTATTAGTATGGTAGGTACCTGTTAAATATTACCACAATACCAGCAGCGTCTAGTACCGCAATTATTTAAACACCGCTGGCATCAAGAATAGTTCGGTACTATTTTGTGACTCTCCCCTCCCCGCAAAGGAATAGTATCTATATTTCTCTAGTAAAATGTGTAACAACAAAAGGAAAAGGTATGAAAATAATGATAAAAAAGCTTTAAAGCAAAAAAATTCAATTAAAAGTTGGTTATAATTTCAATAATTGAGAAACGTAGCTCAAACATAAATAGCATAAAAGTGGGCTATTCTGAAAATTTACAATTGTAAATTTGGGAGTTTGAAAATGCAAAAGAAATTTAATTAATAAATTCCTTAAATAATTAATCTGAAGAAAAATTAATTAGAAATACGAGCTAAAAATCAGCTAATCTAAACATATTTGGTCTCTATTCTTCATTTAAAGCAAATCTAAATTAAATGTCTTGTGCTTAAATTTAAAAGGCGTATCAGATTTTGTTTTGTTATTCATAATTATGACTAATGACTCGTTATTTGAATTTTTAGTAGTTTGTCGCCAACGTGAGAACAAATTTCATAGATTTGGAGTCAATATACATACTTAATACTATGTACAGTGCGCAGTAAAGAAAAAAATAATAATAATAGGGCCACCCTAAATAACTTTTGATCTAGTGATCGGATCTTCATGTTCTAGGACTCAAGGTTGACATACTAATCAATTAGTGCAAATGGTATGTTCGTCTGATCATTACGAAATCAGACACAAAAACGCGTTTTCTCTAAATAAATATATCTTTTTTTCTTCCTCCAACGTTATCCTGCCCCCCCCTCCCCAAAAAAAAANCCAAAAAAAATAAAAAAAAAATTTGGGGAAGCCACGATCTGGGAAATACGGTCACATTAATTTAGTCAGAAGAGCTGTTCAAATTTTAGACCCTTTAATGTTAATTTCACTTTTTGTGTACTTCTAAACATCAGGAGAACTTTTTATGAGAATTTAAACTTTTTTACACACAATTATAAAATTTGTTAATGTAAAGATAATTCCATGGAAAATTTAACTTTCAGTAAATATTTATTACTTTATTTAATAATGGTCGAAAATATTTTGAATTGCAAGGTATACAAATTTTTACACCATTTTAAATGTCAAAATACGAAATGTGAGCAAAATCAGACGAACAGTTCCTGAGAAATGATATTTGAAAAGTCGTATATTTAAAATTCGATTTCTCATGAACTACTCCAGTGTTTCCCAAAGTGTGGTACGCGTACCCCCAGGGGTACGGGAACAGTTTAACGGGGGTACGCGTTCTTATGCGAAATATCTTGCAACAAACGAAAATTTCAAAAAGTTTTATTTAAAAACAAAGCTAGCCATGAAAATTTACGATTACGTATTTTACTTCAGACTATTATTGTTTGCAGAGTTAACAGTTAATAATTAATGATGTCAACAGCCAGTGGTGATTTTTAACTTTTGTGGAAATTTTTATAGTAAAAAATACATTCATTTTTTATTAGTGGTACACAGCGTTACGAAAAAATTTAGAAAGGGAACACAAAAGTCATCAGTTAGGGAAACACTGAACTATTCAAACAATTTCTCTCAAATTTTGTATTTAGCCATTTAAAATTGCATACTTTAAACAATGGAAAAAGTTGTATACCTTACAATTCAAAATTTTTCATCTATTATTTGACAAAATAATAAATATTTACTAAAGAAATATTTTTTGCATGGAATTGTCTTTGGATAAACAAAATTTATAATTTCATGCAATTTTTTTTAATTTGCTTAAAAAATACTCGAAATGTGACGAAATACGTAAAAAGTAAAATTAACATTAAGGGGTCCAAACTTCGGACAGCTCTCCCGAGCAAAACTATTGAGACCATAGAGTGAACACGCCAACCTTGACAGAAACTTCCACTTTGATTTGAACACGCCTACTTCGATGGATGGCTTCCATTGAACAGTTGACTTGCTACTTGTGGTTGTTACAATATCCATCTTACTCTGTTGCAACTCAGTCTCGATCACACACAACATCGGCCTATATATACTCGACTGCTAATGGCGACACAGTAGTAACCGTGACTGTGAACTTAATACAGCTCACACTATCAGCAAAAAGTAGGATGAAGCTCTCCCAGCTTCTCACAAAACAGCAATGAATCAACTAGTGAAATCTGTTCATCGAATTCTATCGAATTCATCGAATTCATCGAATTCTAAGATATAATTCTGGTGGGAGAGTACTATAGTGTGTCGACTACTACAAAAGTACAATTCCAATTCACTAGTATATAAGACATGTTAACCCGATTCCATGTCGGGGTACCTTTTCATAGATGAAGGTTGACATTGTTGATAACTACTTTCCCACACTGTTTAGCGTTGCGAAAAGGCAGCTTCTACTTTCCAGACAAACTAGTACCCATTGATCTGAATGAATTGCATACTTATTTATGATTCGGTCAAATTAAAAAATTTTATTCGGGGAAATGGAAATTTCAACTCTCCCAAAAGAATAAGTTCGCAGTGCCCCTGTTTATCGTTTAGAGTTCTGAATACGAAGGCATCGCCAGTAAGATTACAACTATAATGTACCACGCCGATCCGGGACCTAGCCCCGTAAGGATTATTCTTAGTGTTTAAAAACCAGTTTTTTAAAGTCAGACATGTTAGGTAACTTGACATTTTGCTGAAATTTTCAGGGCATGTTTTTCATGTAAAACTCGTTCATGAAAAGACGTTTCTTTGCTTGCATGTGGAAGTTTTGGAGGGTTAAAGCTGCTAATCGTCTGAAATGTTAAGAAAAACATATAAAGTTAGAAGTGGTAATAAATTTTTTGAAGCGAGTGAATCACGACACTGACCATTACTTTGACTCACTACGTTCACAGCATTAAGACATTAATAGTTTCAGTGAACCTTTATATCGATATCGAAAGTCAAAGCTCATTCAAAATCTTCGAAAAGAAGCTATTTTGACTTTAGTGATGGGAGGTCATTGTGATCTCACAAAGATTTTCACTGTGCGGCAAACTCTGTCTTACCATTCGACATACTTACAAAATTTATTTCTCTCTCTCTCTCTTTGAAAAAATAGAAATTAAATTAGTCAAATTTATGCCTTTATGTTATATTTTTAAATAGCGATGAAAAAAAAACATGCACAAATATAATTTCAAACATCCATCTCACAATTCTTATATCTTCCTCAATAAATCATTACCATTGAGAAGTCCATTCTTCAATCATTTGTCATGGAGCTAACGAACCAGTTTCATCAGCGGTGATAGCTGATTGCGCTAATGGTTTTCTAAAACCTGGTGGACTGCGCTGCTAACATCTTATCCTCCCTTTGAGAAGGGTTGGTGTATTGCAACCCTTGTGACTACTCCTCATACTTCAATCATGCAATGAAAGATTTTCTGATAAAATCGTGGTCTCGCCAATAATAATCACCAGAAGCAAGTGTAGTGGGGGGATATAATAAGAAGTGCTCTTACATTTTTTTGGTCAATAATTCAATTTTCATTTAATTGTAATTTTTTATGTGTCATAATATTTTTTACTTCTGTGATTTTAAAATACAAACCATATGTAGACAACAAAAAAAATTTTTTTTGTTAATTTTAAGGTGACAAGGGGATTTTTAAGCTTTGAAAATTGGTCTAAATTTTAATTACAACAAAGCGAGTGTTTCAAGAATATTAGTTAAAAAGTTTTTTAAAAAAATATTGCCTTCTTGTCGCTTCAAGTCGTTCAAAATGTATAAGTTTTGGGTGCAATGCTAAATTTTAATTAAATTGCAAAACCCTTACTGTAAAGTGGTTACATACTAAATTTTAAACAAATTTTCAACACTCTTGGTCAAAATCAATAACTAAAATTCGGTGTATTATTTTCAAAAAATACGCACAGAAAATGTTTGTATTTTTATTGTTCATCTATTGAAAAGTTAATAACTACAACACTGACATGAAAAGGTGGTTGGCAAAAATCATGATTTTTTTAAATCAGAAAATCGTATATATTTTATTTAAATAGGATTTTTTTAATTTTACTTAAATCAAAATTTTTGGATGTCTTTTTTTAAATTTACCATCTAAAACATCTGGCAAAAAATTTTAATAAGACATAATATTGTTTAAAAATAATATAGCTAAAATAGCTATTATTTCTTACTAAAATGGAGGAAATTTTTATTATATCATTACTTACTAATCATTGAGTTAAGAAATATCATAGTCGTATTTATCAAGCTCAACTTACTGATGATAGTTAAAAATTGGGAAACAAATCATCAACTAGGTACCTAATAAAGAATAAATTAGTTTAGAAAATAAAACATAACTTAGAAAAATTACGTCACTCTGGATTGAACAAGTCTTGATACATGCTAACTTTATGTTTAATAAGATATAAAACCACTGCGCTTTAATTTGCAAAAATCTAAATTGGTATAACTGAAATATGTTGTTAGCCAGAAAATTATTTTAAATGCATTTAATGGAAAATTACAATTTAAAAGCTTCATTACTCTTATTCACATTTACTGTATTTTGAAACATAATAATTTACATGCATATCCTTTTCAATATTTCTTAGTAAAAAATCCTCATTATCAATAAAATCAGATTTAATAAATCGCCCCCTAAAGAATGTATTTATTAATTTTATTGAAGAAAAATGATGTTTAAATTATATTTTTTTAATCAATATTTTCTTTAATTAGTTAAATTATTGATTTTTTTTTAAAAAAAAATCATTATTGATATAAATCAATACATTTTTTAATGAAATAATGAAAGAGAATATGATGAATATGAGACTCATATTTTCATACTAAACAAGTTTTAAATTATAGTCCTCTAGTGCAAAAAGTATTAAAAAAATCATTAAATTCACAGCAAGTACACTTTTTATGCTTCCTAAATGGCAATATCAGCACTAAATCAATACACTCNATGTAAAGACACGTTTTTTGTTTCCTTCTTTTTCTTCTTGTGTGGAAGTCTTGGAGCGTTAAAGTTGCTAATCCTCTGAAATGTTAAGAAAAACATATCAAGTTAGAAGTGGTAATACATTTTTTGAAGTGAGTGAATCACGACACTGGCCGTTATTTTGGCTTACTACGTTCACCACATTAAGACATTAATAGTTTCAGTGAACCTTTATATCGATATCGAAAAACAAAGCTCATTCAAAAACTTCAAAAAGAAGCTATTTTGATTTTAGTGATGGGAGGTCGCTTAGATCTTGCAAAGATTTACATAGTGCGGCAAATTCTGTCTTACCATACAACATACTTTTGTTCTATTTATTTAGTATTTACATACTATTTATGTCTCTCTCTTTGAGAAAATAAAAATTAAATTAGTCAATTTTATACATTTATTTTAAATAGTGATGGAAAAAAAATAAAAACATGCACAAATATAATTTCAAATGTCCATTTCACAAGTCTTATATCTTCCTCAATAAATCATTACCATTGAGAAGTCCATTCTTCAATCACTTGTCATGGAGCCAGTTTCATCAGCGGAGATAGCTGATTTCACTAATGGTTTTCTAAAACCTGGTGGAGACTGCGCTGCTAACATCTTATCCCCCCTTTGAGAAGGGTTGGTGTATTGCAATCCTTGTGACCATTCCTCCTACATCAATCATGCAGTAAAAGATTTCCTGATAAAATCGTGGTCTCGCCAATAATAATCGCCAGTAGCAAGTGTAGTGGGTGGATATAATAAGAAGTGCTCTTCCATTTTTTTGGTCAATTATGATACATGCTAACATGCAACTTGATACATGCTAACTTCATGTTTAATAAGATACAAAACCACTGCTCTTTAATTAGCAAAAATCTAAATTGGTATAATTGAAATATGTTCTTAGCCAGAAAATTATTTTAAATGCATTTAATGGAAAATTACAATTTAAAAGCTTCATTACTATTATTCACATTTACTCTATTTTGAAACATAATAATTTACATGCATATCCTTTTCGATATTTCTTAGTTAAAAATCCTCATTACAATAAAATCAGATTTAATAAATCGCCGCCTAAAGAATGTATTTATTAATTTTATTGAAGAAAAATATTTGATGTTTAAATTATATTTTTTTAATCAACATTTTCTTTAATTAGTTTAAATTATTGACTTTTTTTTTTTTTTTAAATCACTATTGATATAAATCAATACATTTTTTAATGAAATAATGAAAGGGAATATGATGAATATGAGACTCATATTTTCATACTAAACAAGTTTTAAATTATAGCCCTCTAGTGCAAAAAGTATTTAAAAAATCATTAAATTCACAGGAAGTACACTTTTTATGCTTCTTAAATGGCAATATCAGCACTAAATCAATACACTCAAGTTTTCCTCATTAGGATAAAAGTAATTTAAAAAAAACTTTCTCTACACACTTCTCTTCTAGATGTATATTTTTGAACTCAATTCTTTCATATGAATTAAATTAAAAGTGCATAAAATTAATCAAGGGTGGAATTTTTTTTTTAAATATTTCACTAAGTGTTCCCTAATACCAAAAAAAAACAAAACAATTAAGCTTGTTTTGATCTAAATTAATTTATTTTCAAATTTTCTATAAATATTTCTAGACATACATGAGTAGTTTCAAAAAACATGAAGTATTTTTTTCCACATGAAATAAGTCTCAAATGAAATTGGCAATGCAAAAAAATATTAAAAATAATAATAATTGTTCACTGTATAAGTTTCGGTGATGGGAATGTAAGACGTCAAATGAAACAATATGGCAATGAAACATCCTCTTTCATAGTAAAAGATAACAAACGATCAAGAAACTCACAAACTCCAATTAACAGGTTATTCGTTTAAAACATTTAAAAGTTGTTATTAAAAGAACAATTAAAACTTAAACTTTCCATTGTAAACATCGCATACTGCAGGTGGGCGTCACCGGGTAGAAACGGAATATCGGTTCAAAGTCTCAGACGCTGCACAACCCTCTCGAAGGCAAACTGTCATCTCCTTAAGTACTGGACATCAGCCTCTTCACTCCCTGCCTAGGCAGCCGGTTGTGCTCCTCCGCCGGTATTCATTAGTGCAGGAACTATTCCGGTTCGTCCTCCTACCTTCGGTCTTCGATCCTTCAACTTCCGCTTTTCATGCTATCTCAGGTGTCGCAACCAACAGCCTCTACATTCACCATATGCCATTTGCTACTTGACGTGCAAGTAGATCGTTTTTAATAAAAAAACTAGGAGGATTCGCCCCCTGCTCGCCAACCCCCGGAAATGCTTTCGCAGTTCATTTCGGATTGCTTCGCAATCCGATGCTCGCTCATTGGATACATTCTTAACGTCTAGCTGTTGTATACTTTTTTGAACACTAAAGTTCCGAAAACTTTTCACTGTAGAAAATTCTAAACCTGTGCATTTCAATATTAATTTGAAATTGCAAACAGTTCACATATTTTTCTTAATCACACTATTCTAAATTTCAGTTGTTGAGAAAAGTAACTGTTGTAAGTTTTGTTTTAAAGTTTTTCCCACCAGAGGGCTAAAACCATGTGTTGTAAAACAATATGAACGGCGGATGTAAGGCATCGGCTTCGATGAAGATAATTTTGTGAGAATGTTTTTGATAATTTGGTGAGAATTCACCCGATTAGACATATGACGTTTACTACGTGCTCTTGCGCGCCGAAGCCTATAAATTAAAACGTATTAGCGTTTTATATAATATAGATTAGTCATATGATGATCACTACGTGCTCTTGCACGCCGAATCCTATCAATTAAAAATGAAAACTGTTGCCAACGCGAGAAAAGAAATATCATCGGTTTTATTGATACATACGTATTAGCGTTTTATATAATATAGATTTTGGAAACAAAAATTTTTTTATAAATGTTTCTAGGCTTCTATGAGTATTTTTGAAAAATATGATGCCCATTTTCTTATATTGAATCAATTTGAAATGAGTTCAGTGTTATAAAAAAATTCCATAAAATGTTTGCCAAATACCATCTCACATTTGATTATGCTTGTTTTTTGTTTTTGTTTTTTTTTTACATATTTGTAATAATTTTGCTTAGTTACAGTGAAATTTAATAGGACAATATTCATCAAAATTTAAACTTGTGATTAAATTTAAAGTTGTTTTCCTTCACACTGAACAAAAAATATGCTTATGAAAAGACAACAAAGGAAACTCTCAAAAGAATATACATCACCTTTAAAATAATTACCATATTTTTTATCTAAAACATTTTATTTCAATACATTAAATAAGCATTAACAGCTCTTATGGTACTAAACCATTTAAATACAAAGCCAGCAATTTACTAAAAACAACAGGATTGTATTTTTCAATACCATTTTTCTCAGTAATTGCATGGAAAAGGTTTAAAGGTTCATCGACCCAGACCTGATTTTTCACACCATCATTATGGTCAAGATCTAAAGTGTTCAGCTGATAAGCAATGAAATTGAAGGTCTTCAAGTCCATGTAAGCACACTGCACACAAACTGGTTCTGGTAGAACAGATACATTTTCCTGATAAAATAAACAATTTTAGAAAAGATTACCATGTTAGTAAACCAAAAATAAAAGCTGTTTTGAAAATTGTTGCTAAGAAATTACAGGTCAAAACATGAAAAAATTCAGTTAGGAAATACATTAATCCATGAGCAATATTTAAAAAAAAAAATGTTTTTAAATGTGAGCAAATGGAAAATTCTGCTGTTAATGAAATATTAAATTATGGTATAATTTGATAAAGTACCTTCATGTAAAAAAGATCTCATGCACAAAAGTACAAATGTATTTGTACTTTTATTTGTATAAATTATTATAATGTACTTATTTTTTAATAATACAAATTATTATTTGTATTATTTGTGCAAATAATTATAATGCACTTTTATTTGTACAAATGTATTAGTACATGAAAGCAAACTTGCAATAATAAACAAAAGGATATATCAAATTCTAATTAACCTTAATACTGATTGTTTCATAACTTTAGCCCTCATAGCATATTTCTAGAATTCTTCATTAAAGGGAAATCAAAAAAGTAAACACTTAATGATAGCAAATTAGTATTGAAGTGTGGAAAATACAAAAACTACAACAAACAATATTGAATATTACTACTTGAAGACTGAGAACATCAAAACCAGTTTGATTGTCTCGTGCAACTTGAAGATATTTCTAATAATCATTTTTCAACTCTTCTCTGTTATCTTCAGCAAACAAACAGGTTTTGGCCTTTTCAGTTTCCCTTGCCTCAGCAGCGATTCATTAAATTTTCATAGTGTTTCTTATTTCTTGCACTTAAATATTAATTTGAAGTGCATATTTTTTATATCAATTTTTTCAGGAATTTTAAAAATAAATAATAATTATTATCGAACATCATGTATGTAAACATAATAAGATGCAAAGTTCTAAAAAGTGCAAAAATTAACTTACCCCATATAATTCCCTTGCTTTTAAAGCAGAAAAAGAAAAGCATGTGGCAATAGCTCTGGCTAGTAACTGTTTTGGAAACCAAAATCCAAATGATTTCTGAGCGATAAAAAGTGTATGGAGATGACCAGAGTGTGATGTATTAGATGCTAGAAATAATTTTAAAAAATATTAATATTATATATGAATATTATAATATTATATATGAAAAATATTATATATATACTAAACACTTATTTGAATAAATGATAATTTTAAAAGTTAGAAAATGCTTTTGTATTACAAATTAAACATGCATTTAATAAAAGCCTGACTATAAGCAATTGAACTTACCGGAAAGCTCAAGTTAGCAAAATTATTCAAAGTTGTTAAAAAAACAGAGAAATAATTTTTCTAAAAATTGATCATAACATTAAAATTATTATTTATTTTAGCTAAAGCTGGACTCTTCAAAATGTACTTTATTAGAGCCTTCTGCAAATATCCATAAAGAAATTCTTACAATTTTTCTTTCTCAAGATATATTTTTTTTAAAAGCATACATTTTCATGATTTCATTGCTGCAATTTTTATATAAATTTGAAAATATAGTTGTAGAATACTAAGATTTTCTGCATCAAAGAAGTGAACAGGAGGTTATAAAGTTGGAAGAAAGAATTAAAAACAAAATTTTCTATTTTTGATTTTCTTGCATCGTACACTTAGAGTTTAAATATTTCATTATTTATTTTTGTATAACTATTATTTAATCTTTTATTTATCGTTAATATGGACAACTATTACAAGGGTGATACATTATCTGGAAACTAAAGTAAAGTAAAATAATTTTATAAAATCTAGATTTTAGTATCCTAAATCCAGAATTTACTGATGATAGCCAAGTTTCTACAGTACTTTGGAAACATCAAGATACTAATCACATATTAGAATTGTTGAAAATGTTGAGTTTAATGGCAAAAGCACTGTGATTATATTACATTAAACACAAACATTATAAAGAATTGTATAATCCTTAAAAATTTAAAAAACTGCTGTCGATATTGTAAATAAAAAAGTTTATTTATATCTTTTTATTAGTTTTCATTTTAAAATAAAAAAAAAAAAAGATTTCGTAACTAGATAAATTTATTTGGAAAATAATGATCGTGGTGAGGAAGACAAATTTATTGAATATTTTAGCGACCTCTTGTTAAATTTTTTAAGGACAACACGAACCCTGGCTATTGGGCATTCAGCGTAAAAAAATCAAATTGTGTTTTATATCTATGATAAAAATAGAGAGAAGCAATAAAAAAAAGAAGTAACATCAGCAAAGTACTTAGGCTTTTTTGGAGGGTAATTATCTGAAGAAGTAAACTTCCTGAAATACAAGGAGGGAAAAAAATATTGCTGATGCTTTTAAAAGAGTAACATTTTGATTATTCACAAATATGGTTTGAAAAAATTCGATTGCTATTTAACAGTTTAACACAATAGAGGATTGATAAGACCCATTATTTGTAAAACTTTAAAGTTAGTTTTTTTGTGCTTTTTAATTAAATTTTTTTATTGCTTTCTACAGCTAAAAATAAATTAGTCATATTGAAAAAAAAGAAATCAAATTTACCATTTATAAAACCATTTTTTTTCTCCAGAAAACTGAGGTTAAAAGATTTTTGGGATGTTAATTGATTGATAAAACAAAATTCACTAAGCTTAATCCCTAAAAATTAAGTTGATTTTTGAAACAATTTTTCTATTTAATGAGAGGGTAGATGGAATATTTCAAATTTTATCAACTGTAAAGAATTAGCAATAAACTTGAGCTCCTGAGTTTATAAATAACCAAATTTATAAATTTTGCATACATTAACTCATCAACCCGGTAGCAGATTTCACGAAATGAATAGGCTGCAGTATCTTCATAAATTCCAATTTGCCAACAACTTCAATGTAGTCAGCCAGAGAAAATAATATCATATTTATCTAACATTCAAGTAGAAAAATTTACAGAGATAAGGACTTTACATACAGAATTTTTATGTCATTATTTTAGTATACAAAATACTAAAAACCTATTAAGTTGTACAGTTAACCTATACCCCATATAGTTAAACCTGTAATCTAGTAATGAAATTTTTATTTTTGTTCGTTAGAATGTTCTCTCAATTCAGCTCAATTTTTATTAGAAACAAGTTTAGAGATATTTTAAAAAGAAGTCTCAGCACTTTCCCTTCCTTCCATTGGTTTTTTTTTCTCTATACTAAAATCTCTTAAGAGCCATGGACCTGTTTTAGGTGTTCAACTTAAGGTTACATTTTGTTTTGCTATGTAAAAACTATAAGACTTTATTTTATGAAATTACTAAGGTGTGCAGAAATATGTACAGGGATTAGAATGGAATAAACAAATTAACAATTGATAATTTTTTCAATAATTATCAAATGTTAAACTTGTTCAAAAAAATATATGGGTAACAGGAATGAGGACAGAGTTGAAATTTGGCATGCTGAAAATGCCACATTTGTTTATGAAAGTAGCACACAATTTTTTTTTCCTTTTCAAAATTCCAGTTTGTTCGAAAGTTATTGCAATTTTAAAAGCTTTTTATTTATTTACTTTTCCATTGACTGTTTTACTTTTTTTTTTTGTGGCTGGGTGGCGCAGTTGGTTTGTCTTCGGCCTTCTGAGCCCAAGTCTGCGGGTTCGATCCCCGGCCCAGACAGTGGATTTTCGGGATACAGAAAATCCTCAGCGGCCATGTCGTATGATTATGCGGCATGTAAAAGATCCCTAGAGTGCCTTATTGGCTCTTGGCATTTCCGGCAAAATTAAAAATTCCTAGTGCACTTTAGCATCCAAATAGAGTGTTGGTGCTGCCATCTAGTATGGCAGAAACTAGACGTCCAAATTAACATGGCCAACGGTATCTCATCCATTGTGGTGGTCCTGAAAGAGTGGATACCACTTCTGGAGAACACACTAGGTCTGCTCATCGGGAAGACTGATTGTGCAGCTCATTAGAAATAAACAAATTTATTTATTTTTTTTGCTTAATATTACATTTCGTTATGTAACATTGCTGCTTAAAATCTATACAACCTATAAACTTGAAATTACAAAGATGTGTAGAGAAAAGTATAGGGAATATGACGAAATAAACTCGACTCGACAATTAGTTTGAAAATTATTAACTGTTAAACTTGTAGTAAAAGAAAAAACCATGTTGATGAATCTACTGTCCGCTGAAATGCAACTATAGAGTTGGAATTCGTCCTGCTGATAGGATAATTTGTGAATTGTTTAAAAATAAAAAAAAACTTAATAAATAGCGATAAAAACCATTCCCTATCAGAAATGTTACAAGTCTCTTCAATGAGTAAAATTACTTTGCTTTTATCTCTTTTTATTGAGTCTCACAATCCGCATTCCTTCAGTTAATATTTTTAAATCAAAGATATTTATTTTTAAAATCTAGAAATTATCGATTTCATTATATTTAACACATTAACAAAATATTCTTACATTAAGGTACAATAACTGAAATCAAAATACTCAGTCTTTTTGTGGAAAATATTGATGTTTAAGAAGAAATAAAGGATAAGGAATGAAAAGCAACTAAGGTTAGAGAGCGGAATAAGCAGGGAGCGGATCCTCCAAGTTTAAAATATAAAACTAAGATGAAAATAATCTGCAGATGCTGTAATAATCTACAGCTCCTGCTGCAGTATTTTATTTAATAACTGTCGTTGAACTGCCGATTCAATTTTGGGTTTACGACTACTAATGTTCAACCTAATAGCCTTGTAATTTTGAACCTGGATCAAGTATTGGGAGAAATTTGCATTCACAGAGGACTTTTTGATGGAGCTAAACCGCATTTGCGTTACTTGGAGAGGAAAAACCCATTATCCATCTAGCATTGTGGTTGATACGGGCTGGGTGAAGAATCCGTATCGACCAGCCGTTGCTGGGATTCAAACCCGGTTCACATGATTGAAACGCAAACGCTTTATCACTTGAGCCACCACGGCTCCCGCTGCAGTATTCTATAACCGTCGTTGAACAGACGACCCAAATTTGAGTTTATGACTACCCATGTTCAACTTCGTAGCCTTTTAATTTTGAGCCCGATCCAGAAGATAGGGTAACTTTTGGATAAAATATTAGGAGAAATTTTACCTTCGTGGAGAACTTTTTGATGGAACTAACCCAAATTTGAGTTTATGACTACCAATGTTCAACTCTAAAGCCTTGTAATTTTAAACCTAATCCAGAAGAAAAGGAAACTCCTGGATCAAATATTGGAAGAAGTTTTGCCTTTGTGGAGGTCTTTTTGATGGAACTAACTCAAATTTGAGTTTATGACTACCCATGTTCAACTCTAAAGCCTTGTAATTTTAAACCCAATCCAGAAGATAAGGAAAGCCCTGGATCAAATATTGGGAGGAGTTTTGCCTTTGTGGAGACTTTTTGATGGAACTAAACCACATTTGTGATATTTGGGAAGGAAAACCACAAAAATCACCCACGATTAGCCTAATGATAAGGGTACTCTAATCCATGATCCGTCTGCCACTGAGCATATTTTATGTCAGCAATCAGGCAGGTGCGAGGTGGGTGCGGAATTTGACCAGCCATCGCTGCATTTTGAACTCAGTTCATCTTATTGTAAGGTGAACGCTCTATCCCCTGAGCCACCACGCTTCCCGCTGCAGTATTGGAGGGTTCCTACTACCGGCCTTGATGAGAAAGGATCAAATGAACAAATGCATAAAGCACTAGAGAAAATAGCCCATTGTGATGGCCTCTCTTCTTTGATTCCACACTATTTACTGTTTCTCACATTTATGTAAATAAAACCCACCATTATTTTATTTATTTTTTTGTATTTTCTAAAAATATAAGCAGATGGCAATGCAAATTATAGACAGAAAAATATCTAATATCTTTCCATTGACAATTAAAAGTTAATAAAATTTACAAGAAAAATATTATTCACATATTTATAAAAACCAGTTTCATTAAGAACTGTTATAACAAATATGAAATTATCAGAAATATAAATAATTGGTACTCACTTAAAACAGTAGGAGTATCTTCTATTTTCTCAAGATCTAACGTGTGCTTAATTGGATAGATATTAGGGACAGCTTGTTTTTGAGTACTCATAACTTCATCAATTGATGCAAATCTTTTTAAAGGTTCCCTTGATGTTAATAGCATATCACAAGGTAATTTAAATCTAATAAATTCATTACCTAAAAAATAAAAATAATTTCAAATTCACTGCATTAAAACTGTTATTTTAGAGAAATCTTTTTCTTTACTAAAAATTATTTCTGGGCAAATAATTTTTTTTTCATTGAAGAAATTTTACTTTTTTAGAATAAATCTTACACGTACTTAGTATATCATATTATTCAATTAATTAAAAATTAGTGCAAAATATTTAGAAATATTAAGCAATAAATGTTGATGAATTTTAGATTCACACATAATTAAACATAATATTCTTTTTTTTTTCTTTTTGTAATTTACAATAATGAATACATCTTTTAAATGTTATTTATTTATTTCTATATGTCTTTATTTATTCCTAATAATAGCACCTTTTAATAATATGCCTTTTAATATGTCTTTATTTATTTCCAATAAATAAAAACAGATAAATAAATAAAGATTCCATACGTCTTTACTTATTTCTAATAATAGCATTTTAAGAAAAGAAAAAAAATTCAGAACAATCAGCATTGTTACTAAGTTTTTAAAGCACAAATAACATACTTAATTTGGAGTACCTAGTCTCAGAAAATAAAAAAATTTAGACAAAGTTTTAAAAAAAATGTTTTTGAAGATGGTCAAAGAATTAATAGGAACAGCATTTACTTCTTGAAACAGTTACATCAGCTGAATTATCAATGTGCTTGGCTCTATCAAAACACGTTGGATATTTTCCAGTAGCACAGTCACATAAGTTCGTTAATTTCTCTAGCGTAGCAGCTCTAAGAAGAAACAGAAGAAGAAAAAAATATTAATAATTATTAAAAAGTCTAAGGAATTACTCCATTAAGAAATAAAGATAAAACTAACATAATAAATTATTATTGCCTTATACTTGTCATATAGGCCATTGCCCAACATACACTTGCCCAGTATTCCCTATGGTAATATTTTTTATGACAAAAGAATTTTAATATACACATAATATACCTTTAATAATTCCTTAACTTCATTAGACAGTATAATTAACAAATGTATAATGTGAGATTAATGTAAATTTTTTATATAATGACCAAATGACATAGTAATTGATAATATCCACCAGTTATACCATATGTTAATAACTGGATTTATTACTTTGACCATAACATTAAAAATTTTAATAGTTATTTAGTAATAGTAAAATCTTTAGGTTCTTATCAATAATGCACAATTAAAAGAACAGCCTTCTGAAGAAACTAAATTGTGTTGTGGTTAGTTATGATTATAATAAAATTGTAGGGGATTTTTTAAGCTAAGCATTAATCTTTCACTGAATTATAATGACAGAAACCAATTTTTGTCAACTAAAAAAGAATATCTCGAAAGTCAGGAAAAACTATTGTTAACAATTGGAGGTTTCAAAGTATTTCCATAGTATGATTGTTTAAATATGTGATAGTAAAGGATTTTATAAATATATATAACAATTTTTTTTTAAATAGTCTTTACAAAGCAGAATATTTTAAGTAGGATATTTTTCTATTAATATTATTTTTCAGAAATAAAACCACATTTTTAAATAAAAGTAGAACAAAAATGCATAATTTTCACCGAAATTAAATAGTTAGCGCAAATTGCTTTGCCATCATTAACATTTTTTTTTTATACGATACCGGGCATACATATTAAATCACAACTCTATATGGCCTGGGTGCCTTTCAAGTATGTATTACTTCTTTTCTCTTCTGTGCATCACAAGAGATTTATCTTCAAGAAGGTAATACCCCGTTTTCTATCAAGAGCTGGGAAGGTGTTAGGGGATGAATAAAACTCAGGGACAGATGTTAATAAAACTCATTCTCTTCATAAATATGGAAAATTAAAAGCTAGTATCTGAAGCTTTGGAAAGCTAGAGTTGGAAACAAGTACTTTTAAGATCTATTCCACCACTGTGCTATGAATTTAAATGCATTTTAAAAATATATAGAAATATGCTCACATCTTTTTTTTATTTCGAATACCATAATCTCTACGGAAAATGTGTCCAGGTCGCAAAATATCTACTTTCTTGGGAAGCTTTTTCTGATCAGCGTCCCAAACATGTGCTTGCAAAATGCTTGTCTGAACAAGATCATCTTGATTGGGTAAGCTAACATGGCCAACTAGTGACGAAATTTGAGGAGGTAATCCCTGATATGACAAAGTTTTTGTCAGTGACAAAGTCTGATTTTCACCTAGAAAAGAAAAAAAAATTAAACATTCTATTGTAAAATTGATTAAAACAGAAAAAATTACAACCTTTAATTTTGAAATCCTTTAATTTTTGTACTATACATATAGAGTATATCAATAAATTTTACTTACATAAATAAATTTCAGCATCATTAAAAATAATTGATTTATTTTCGATATTTATTAACTATTTTGAGAAAAAAATTAGTTTACAGAAAGACTACAAAATGCAGAGTATATACATTTGTTATTTTTTCATTTTCCTAACAGTTAATTTTGAAGGAAAATTCTACATAGCTGAATACAGAATACTTAGTCGAAAAATCGGTTGTATACTTAATATTCAGCTGCTGAATAGCAAATGTTTTTTAACAAATATTACTTTTATACATAGATAATTTTAGCCATTAATAAATATTACTTTTATACATAAACAATTTTAGTCGTAAATGAAAAATAATCAAATTTTATCTATATTACTAATGTCTTAAATAATAATAAAATTAAACAGTAAATAGCTATATTGCTAGTATTATTCTTGTTATATTATTTATAAAACAAAACAATATCTCGGGACCGTTGTAGATTCAGAAAATAGATCATCAAACAAAGATAAAAACTTACTTCATACAATAAAAAATTAACGTAAATATTTTGTTCAGTGCAATTTAATTTTCCATTAATCAACTTAAAAAAATTCATTAATGTAGATAAATGACAAATAAAACATTTAAAAAATAAATTTATTTTTAAATATTTACGATGCGGGACGGTTGTACGAACTTGTGGTACTTGCACATGAACTGATTAAACAAATTCAATTTAAAAATAACACATTAAAGAAAGGAAGAAAAAGATCAAAGATGGAAGAAAAGAAAGAAAGGGAAGATCTGTTTAATATTATCTACATTGCTCTGTGGTACCACTAGTCAATATCTGAAAAATTAAATGGTTTAAAACAATCATTATTATGTAGAAAGAAAAACTTGTGGTTCAATATGAAGTAATTTAATCAGCAAATTCTGTTCTTCAATTTATCTTTCAGAACATAGATTTGCAAGAACATGAATTTAAGAACTTAACAAATATGTGTAAAGACGAATTATAAAAATGTATTCTTGACTATGTATAGTTTAGATTGTTCTATATTAAATAAATTTAAATTCCAAAAAGAACTTTGTCGGAAAATAGTTTTTACTATATAATTTATAAAAATTATTTATAGAAAAACTTAAGAGCTTTAGAAAGATATATAATTTTCAACCAATTACTCAACCACTCCAAGGTCATGAATTTATAACACGTAAACATAACTGCGAATTTTAATTACAATAGATTCAATACATGTTATTTACATGTTTTAAAAATAATCATAGAATTCAACTTTCCATTTCATTTATTATTTCTTTTATTTTTTTTCTCCAAAAAATATTATCAAATTTTCAAGCAATGACACACTTCAAACAAATTAGATTCAGAAAACTTATTTTATACAATTATACTTTAAATAAAATATGTGTGAAAATTATGATGAACTGAAATAAAACATTTTTAGAAAGGGTCATTTTAAAAATAGTTATATTCATAAGATTTATTTTAAAAAGAGTCATATTAATAATAAAGGCTACAATAAAATCTACTTACATAAAGCAATAAGAAAATTATGGAAAACAAAACAGTTTTGAGGATTTTAAAAAAGCTTAAGAACAATTTATTAAATATATAATCTATAATTCATTCATTGTAATGAATTTTTTTAAATGAATAATTCATTTTCTTTGTTTTAATTCACAACATTTGTAATGCTAGCTACACACTTATAAGCTTTATGAAATAATAAACAATATTTTTATTTAAAACAATATGTTAAAATCTTATTTCATTTACAATTTATAAATTTAATGGCATCATAGTCAATCTTTTGGGCATTTGTTAATTATTAAATAAATAAATAAACAATTTATAAATTGGAAAATGCATATTTTTTTAGCTACTTTAATTTACTAGATCAAAAAAATTTAAAAATTGATTCAAAAGCTTTAACAGAATTAAATAAGAAACTATACATATTGAATTAATTTAAAAATTCTTACTTTCAGACACTTTGGTTTTAAAATGCATAACAAAAGAACATTTAATTTTTTCAAAAACACTGGGAGGAATTGGTATTGGTGGTACTTCAATCTTATGTTGTTTAAACCTAAATAAATAAAAAATAGTTATTAAATGTTATAACCGATATTTTATAAACACATTAAGAATTCATAATTAATAATAACTAAAACTAATGTATTATAATATTCAATTAAAAAAAAAACGTGTATAAAAGAGAGAAACAGTCATTTGTGGAACACATGTTCAGTTGTGGAACACTATAATGTTCAAGATTCCACTATATATAGAAAAGTGCTAAGATTGTCTGAAATAATTTTTTCTGTGTATAATTTGAGATCTTCTATATCATTGGTATATTAGGTACTTACGTATTAACGCAACCAGGCCAAAATTCGAATAAATCGCCAAATTTGGCGACCCTACTTTTGGCAACCCTATGTGTTATATGAATAAAATAATATAAAATATATTATTTTATTTAATCGTATTCGAATCCAAACTGGTCTTTTTAATGGAACTATCAGCATTTGTG
>NC_092208.1:76014400-76032851 GCF_043381705.1 Parasteatoda tepidariorum
GCACGATGCAAAGATTTTTGGAAAATTTAAAGTGTTAATCTTTATTCTTTGCTTTTAAAGAAATCGTTTTATTAGCTGCTTAAACATCTCTTTGGTTTATTTGTTTGATCTTGATGTCTTATTTGTTAATTACCATTGTATAATTATTTTTAAACAACCCCTTTACTATAAAAACTGGTGATCAGTAATTACCCCAGAAGTGATCAGGAATTACCCCAGAAATGATCAAGAGAAGGGGTAATTTCTGATCACTAAGAATTTAAAATCTTTTAAATTCTAATTAGATTTTCCAACAAAAGAAGGTAGCATAGGACTCATCTCATATAGTCTCAAACTTCCAGTAAATATTGAAATTCTATCTTGAATAGTTTTTTCACAAAGTAGATGTTTGCATTTTTTGATCAGGAATTATCCAAGGTCACCCTATATAAGAAAATGAAAAAAAATTGTGACTTATTTAATTCTCCTTCCAATAAGACCAAGAAAGTCTCCCTTCATGTCATAAGTGTAGATCAGGCTAAAACATACCGAGCTAAATTGCAAATTTCAGCAATTCCCGGCCAGAAATTGTGTTTGTCTTGCTCAGGCTCAAATTTTTTCCTTTCTTCTTTTCTTTTTCGAGGGTGGGGGGGGGAGGGCTCAAAGAAAGAAGAAAAAAATAATTTAATAAATGATTACTTTATTTTACATATTTTTCTACCATTCACATTTTTTGTATCATTTTATTATACTCTAGTTATAATTAAGGACTATAAATCATCAAACTACGAGTACTTTTAACGCATAATGATTCAGAAGAAAAATATATTTTTTTTAAAAAGTGAGTGAACGGCCCATCCAAATTTTTGTATCAGATGTTAGTTTGCACTTTCAACTATCTTTGAATAAAATATTTTTGAAATTGAAGGGGGCGAGTTGCCAGAAATATTATCCTGAAGTTACTCAACTCCGTTGATCAAAAAACTGCAAAACAGACCCATTTACTAAATAAGTAAGATACTTATTTGCAAAAAAAAGTGTTTATATGACAGATTACTTTATTCTGAACAAAATAAAAAAAAATTATTGCTCTATCACAAATATAAGGTGAGTTACAATCATTAATAGCCTTTGATGTATGAATCAAAATGGCGGCAAATGTGCCATTTTGGCAAAAATACAAATGCTTATAACTTTTAAACCCCTTAACCGATTTAAATATAATTGTCATTTTTGAAATCAGCAGAAAAAATTCTATAAGTGTAAAAATTTTCATCAAAATCTGAGACGGTGGGTGCCATGGCTGGATGAACTGACATGGAATGACCCAACACCTCTTTTAATATTCGTTTAGCACATGATGAAAAAAGAGAAACGGTAAGCAATATTGGCTATTTGTAGGCTAGTAAGCAATGTAGGTGGAAAAACATAGATTCTCGATGTCATAAAATGTTTTTTGAGAAAACACTCATAATTTCGCATTTTCCTCATAGCGGCGAAATTCAAGGCAAACCTTGACTATTTTTAATGACAAAATTACTTACTTTAAAAAATTAAAAATGGAATAATTATGTCCAACATCGATTATTCAGCTTTTCTTCATATATATTATCATTAGCGTTTAACAAGTTGGGCAAAAGTTTAGAATATTTTAAGCAAAGTTAAATAAATTCTAATAAACAATTCATAACTAAAAATTAAAAATAACTTTGAAGCATACATGTTATTGTGGTACATTTTATTCCCAATGAGCTGCACAATCGGTCTTGCCGATGAGCAGACCTAGTGCGTTCTCCACTCTTTCAGGACCACCACAATGGGTGAGATACCGTTGGTCATGTTAATTTGGACGTCTAGATTCTGCCACACTAGATGGCAGCACTGAGACTCTATTTGGATGCTAAAAGGAATTTAATTTTGCCGGAAATGCCAAGAGCTAATAAGACACTTCAGGGATCATGTCGCATAATCATATTGTGGTACATAAATATACTTATATTTGAATTTGCATCTTTTAATTCTGCCACCACTTTCTCATTGAGAAATTGTTTTTAGATATCATAGTTAAAGAATTTGTTACTTACAAATATGTACACAAGAAATATGTTTAATTATTTAATAATATAAATTTAGATAATAATTTTCCTAAATAGTCTATAAATTACAAGTCAGATTAAAATAAAACAATAGATTATTCGTAATTTTAAACTGAGCAACAATTTTTTTTGGGAAAAATTTATTTATAATTGAGTTAATGAAATTAGTTATTTCAATCTGTTACAACCTAAGAAAATATGAGGAATCATTTAAAGTTGAATGTTAGTTTAAATATATTCATATCGCCACTGCAAACTTTAAAAACTAAAGGGGAAAAAATACTTATAATCTGAAAGTTATAAATAACATCAACTTAAAATCCAAATATACTTCTTTATTAGCATGTGAAAAAAAGGCAAATTATGAATTAGAACAATTCATTAAATTACAACCAATAACAAGAAAAAAAAATAATTAGTACCACTGGATAGAGATTTTATTATGATTGGTAGTATAAAAGAGTATTAATGGGTTGTGTGATCATTACAATCGCTATACTCCGTGAGTTGCTAGAATTAAATATAAATTTCTCTGAGAACTTGCAGAGGTATTCTTAATGTTTTTATTATCTTGGGGGTTTCCTTTTTCAAAAGAGAGAGAGAGAGAGAGTGTGGCCAACCAGTGTAAAAAGTGTGCAATTTTCAGTTAAGAAATAAAAGATTAAGGAAAGGCAAATTATTACAATTTAGTTTCCTGCAATACTTCTTTTGCATCTAAAACTGGAACTCCCATCTCAATTAAAGCAGGAGGAATAATAAGCTCTTCAGCTTGCAAACGTCCTTGTCGTTTCCATATTCTTTTAACGTGCCGATGATAATTTATCTGACATCGGATACTTGTCAATCGCATTTTTAAAAGAAATTATTCATGCAATAGTAAAATTAGTAGAATTTAATTTTTAACGATTATAGTTAATTTTAATATAACTTAAAATCTTGAGATTAGGGAAGAGTAAGTTAATTTTCATGTTAGTTTTGTTTACATTTTTTTACACTTTGAACGGTTATGACTACAAAATGCAAACTCAAACTTTTTATTAGAACCAGAAATTTCTAAGACTTTAACAGATTAGATGATAACAGATTAAATTTCAAATTAGACGAAAAATAATTTCCATATCGTTCGTTATTTTGTTTTTAAAAATAAAGAGAATTTCTAAAACTTTTCGATGACAAGATCGATAAAGTTAACGATACAATATCATATTTGTCAGTCCATGTGGTCTGCTTGATTTGATTTATTATTTGTTTTGTTTGCTTTTCCTATGAAGGCGCATTTTACGATGCGAAGTGATGAATTAAATCCGGCTTTTTGGAAATACGGTGATAACGTTTAATGATACGATATAATATCATTTTAAAGATCTGAAAAAGTTAAAACTACAGACTTTTCCTACAATGCCGGCTTTAATTTGTTTCGCCCTAGTTTTCAGTCTGTTAATTGGAATCAAGGGTATGTAAACTGAAACTTTTATGATAGCAGGAAAATGTTATTTTTTCTTATATAATAGCTACTTTATAAATATAATTTTGTCTAAAATTTTTTTTATTGTTCTCCTTTTAGAGTTTTTAATTTGATATTTTGTATTTAAAGTCTCGATTATTTATTTTTGCGAAACGCTTTTGTTAATTACGCCTTTGTTATTTAAACACTTCTGACGTGTTTAATTCTTGAATTGCGTAATATTTCAATTAATATAATTGACCTTATATGAATATTTTCACCAATTTCCACTTATGTCTTATTGTTTTAATTTTGATTAACATGTTACAACGAAACATAAACATCATCGAAGATCATTAATAAAGAATTAAGAATATTAATCGAATCTTATAAAGTTAATTTTTGATGCACTATTAAGTGTATTTAATTCGAAAGAAATATTTTTAAGATGTGTTTTTGCCAAATAGAATTTAATTTCGAAAGGGAAAAGTCCCGTTTTTCGAATTGCGCCTGCGCGCCTCGATTTTGTCATCGCCGTCTAATTTAATAACAGGTAACAGTACCTAACACCTGGTCATATTTTCAATTTATATGCAATGACAACCCGTTGTAGCTTTATCAATACTTTTAAATCGATGTTCATTTAACTTTAAAAAACCCTTATATTTGTATTTTTTCCCTAAATGTCCATAATTATTCTTATACATTTTATTTATCTAGTTAACTTTTAAAAGGTATGATAAGATGCTGTGAGAATTTTTTTTCTACTTTTACATTTAGAATGGTTACTTTTTTTCTCTTCAAAAGGCTTTATTTTAATTTTATTATTAATATCATTTATTTTTTTGTNATATATATATATATATGCAATAGAATAATTTTTTTTAATTTATTTTTTATTATTATTAGCTCTCTCCTTTCAGAATGTAATTTTGAAAATTTAATAAAAATGAAAGTCTTGCTTTATTTATTTTTAGTGCAAAGAGAAAGCTTTTTAAGAATTTCTAAATGTAGTAAAAATATAGATGAATCATTTTTTAAAAAAAAAAGGTATGATGAATAAATATACTTCTAAGAGGATGCCTTATCATGAAAAAAACTTTTTGTCACAAATTCTCTTTCATCCTCATGACTTATTTCCAAAAAAGAAAAAAATGCTAATTCAGGAAAAGCTAGAGAAAGCCTTGAAGTTTCAATTGCTTAAAAAAAATATCAAAACGCAAGCAAATTATTGGAAGATAACTTCTCCATTGTGTGATCTTAAGTTATCTTCTCATAATTTATTTTCATTTTTATATTTTAAAAATTTCTTTTCTGTATTTGTAATTTCATAGCTTACTCAAGGTATGTCTAAACTCACTTTTTCTATACATAAAATTTCATATTAGTTTCGGAGAAGAGAGAGAATTTAAGACAAAAAGTTTCTCTTGTGATATGGCGTCCTCTTAAGTCATTCAGATATAACGAATATCTACTAGATAATTTTGAAACAGATTTGTAAAAAAATTTATAGGTCGTAAATTTATTAATATATTGTTAACTGTTCTATATATATTATGTATTAGATCAGTGGTTCAAAAAAGATGTTCTACAGAACGTTGGGGTTTTAGAATTAGGACTTTTTTATTTTAACCAGCAATAAATAAGTTTATATTCATTCAAAGACTCATAATTAATTAATAATTAACAAGAACAAATTCTATATTAGAAATATTTCATTTTGCATGTTAAATATTTTCGAAATTATTTGTAATCTTTTCTTGTCTCTCCTTTTTTTTTTTTTGTTAGTGTATTTGTAACTTCTAATAAATTTTTTTTTTATGAAGTCATAATTCTACTAAATAAACTTGTTTATTGCATAGCTGTAATAGATACTTTACCTTATCCTTTAATAAAAAAAAATATGTTTGAAAACAAAATGTGTAATTAAATTGCATATATTTTTTAAAAAAAAGTAGAAAAATTAATCAAAAATTGAAGAATATTTACAAAATTAGCGAAAGAAAACAACTGAAATGTTTATTTAGCCAGTTTTGAAAAACGAAACTCTCGTCCGTGATATACACAGGCCTATCTATATGCAGTATTATATATGATTTTTGGAACAAATAGCTTAAGAACCATTAAAGAGGTCTTAATATAATAACTTATCTGAATTCAGTGCCTGGAAAGTTATACAAAAATGTACTGTTTGATATCAAACTTATATATTGCATTTGTTCCCATTTCCTTGTGCAATCAAGAACCTTTAGTTCTGCAAGACTTAAACCTCTTCTTCACTGGTGTGACAACCCTGGGTGGGCCCTGGTTTTCTCTGAGTTTCCTCTGTCAGGTCTCAAATAAAAATAATCCCTTAAAAAAATACATTAAAATGATTTTATGGCTAGAAAAATATAAAACTGCAATTAGCAATTGATTTGGCAATTGTTTGTCAAAGAATTAAAACAAAAATTTTCATTAAAGTTCAAAATCTGGTAATATTTTTCAAAACCAATAAAATCTGACATTCTTCTTTTTCATATGCACACACTCATATGTAAATACGTATAATGCTGTATTAATCATTTAAAACAACACTTTCTTAAAGGAAGGATAAAACCATTTCAATGAGAATTAAATTTTTTCGTATGTTACTCTTATGTAAAAATATTTAAAAATGAGCTAATAATGTTAGGCACACAGCAAGTGAAGTTGTTTTCTTAGATAAGTTATTTTATTAGAAAATAACTTTTATTAACTCATAAGTTAGCATAATTTATGACTAAAAAACTAATTTATCTGAAATTGAAAGAAATCAATTCATAAAAAATTATCAACCATGTTTAACTTTTAAGCTGAATGAACCTTAAAAGTAAAAATTTTAAATAATAAGCTTAATATTGGGTAATACTATAGAACTTTGGGAAATTATAAAATTCTGTGTGAAATAATATTAACTTGCACTTCAAATGATGTTTAAAAAATAAAGTAGACAAAACAAAGATATCTAAAACTAGACAGAAATTATAATTTTGAGGAATCATGGCTCTTACTTACAATTGATCAAATAGCTGCACTAATAGCGTTTTATTTATATATTTAAAAAAAAAATACCATGTAATTTAGCCTATAATGGCAAAATTAATATGCTCAAATTATGTTTTTTTCTTCCTTAAATCAGATGCAAAATTACGGGTCTCGGGCATCATAACTTCTTTTCCGCATCACGTCTTTGATTTCTGGCGTATTCACAGAGAACAAATATACTCTTAGCCTTTTCAAGTATATAAGGTTCCTATCAACAAAATGGTTAGGAATACTGTTTAAATTTTTAAGCATATTTTTTTGATAAAACTTTTATATTCTTTTTTTTAATTTAAACTAATTAAAAAACTAATTTCTTATTACACACCTTTGCAAAAACAGAAGGCCTTATTTTCTTTTAATGGTATGAAGTATAACATCTAACCATAAACTAAATGTTTCCTAATCCGAAATCATTTGATTCTGGCATTTAAATTGTGTGTCATGAAAAGTTTCTGAATTTCATATTTTGTGTTAAATCTATAGGCTGAAGCAAAATTATTTTTGCTAGCATATTAATTTAAGTATAAAAAAATTGTTTTGTTATCTATCCCTTCATTGTAATTTTCTAAATTTTAAGCAGAGGAATTTTAGTGAAATTAAAAGCATGGTAGTAATTAAAAACTTGATAACACTGTAGTCTTTTAATTCATCATATAGGAAGAGACAGACGATTTTTTTGAATTAATCATTAATGTTAGATGTTAAAAAAATGTTGTCACTGGTTAGAAACTTCAGTGACTAAATTTTTTTTGTTTTGAGTTTTTTGTTACTTGTCCAAGTGAATGGTGCGAGGGAAAAGATTTAGTATTTATTAACATAGTAAATATTAATAAGGAAGAGGAATACAAAGGAACATAGCACGTCATGCGACATAAACAATTAAAATTGTTCTGGCGAATGAAGCCTGAAGCACTGTGCTTATTTATATTCCTCTTCTTCTTTATACTATATACGTTAATAAATACTAAAATAATGTAAACTCTAATGATTAGTCTCCTGAACATTAACCCACACCACATTGGTGACACAGACTTGATGTGAACATGCCTACCTTGACAGAAATTCTCACTTTGCAATCAGGGTTGGGTTTTTGACGTCAAAAAGTGGTTTTTGACATGACAAGGGTATAATACTGGTTTAAACCGTCAAAAACCCGTCAAAAATGTCAAAAACTGAAGTTTGCCAAGAAAATATATAAACTTCAAAACTACCAACAGTTGCCATGCATTATATTGAAATTTAATTATACTATAAGTAATCAGCAGGTTTTAAAATATTTTTTAATTAAAATTAAGGTAAAATAACAGATTTAAAATCTCAGAAATTTATATTCAAATGCATGTGCAGAAAAATTTTGCACAAAATTTTTTTAAATATTTATATTTTGAAAAAAAAAATTTTTTTTTTGATACTTAAGAAAATTAAAAGTTTATTACTATGCATTTTTGACATATAAGGAACATATAACTAATATTTATAAGGAACTTACAAGTTATGTTGTATAAATACAAACTTGATACAAGTGTATGAAAATTTTTTTTAATGTTATACCGAATATCTTTATTATCCAGTATGTTAATTTGAATTTAAAAGTAGTTATATTTGTGAATAATGATAAATATAATTCATATTGTTTATTATATTTATTTATAATTATTACACTTATCATTTTAAAACAATTTTTACCTCTTAATTTTTTTCCCCCACTTGTATTAAGAATACAAATAATGCATATCTTGAAAGCAAGAAGTAATTATTCAACAGCTGAATATTTAGATATTCAACAAAACTATATAGTATTCAGCAAAATGAAATTCACAAGTATTTGGATAAACTAAATTTTCAGCATAGTAAATGAATAGGCTGAATATACTGTAAATCGACACTAACTACTCTGTGTATTTAACAGAAAGCACTTAAATTTGTATTGTCTTATGTTAAAAAGATTATTAAGAAGATTTAAAAGAATATTAAAAAGATTTTTCTTTAAAAGATGTCTAATGTACAAAACTGCTAATGTTTATCTTTAAAAATGTCTAATTTTTAGTATAATCTATACTATACACTAAATTTGGTTATAAATAAATTTCTTAATAATATCACTGCAGATTTTCAATAACACATGAAAATGAATACATAATATTACAAAAGATGTGAGCTTTCAAAAGTACAAGATTTTGGTTACTATTCAAAATATAAGTGTTTCTTCAAAATTTTAAATTTATTTTTTCTAGAACATATTTAGAAACACTATCCTTTATAAAAAATATATAAATTTTATGTATTAATTAAATTTCACATATGAATATAGGTTTTTGACATTTTCGACATTTTTGACAGTGAGGTTTTTGACGTGACAGTTTAAACCATGGTTTAAACTGTCAAAAACTGTCACATGTCAAAAACCTGCCAACCCTGTTTGCAATGAACTAGCCTATCTTAAGAGCCATTTCGATTTGAACAGTACTATTTCGATAGATGGTCTACATTCAACAGTTGACTTGCTGCTTGTGACTGCAACATTATCCACCTCCTATTGCTGTTGCTACTCAGTTTTGATCAAACGTAACGTATACACTTAACTGCTAAAGACAACACTGGAGCGACCACGACTGTGAACTTAATACAGCTCTCACGATTACCACTCAAAAGTATGGTGACCTTAATGCAGCTCTCCTGGCTTCGCAAAAAACAGCAGTGAATCAACTAGTGGTATTACTAAAACTTGCAGGTTCTTTTTTCAAATTTTCATAATGTGAAATGATTTTCACACTAAACCATTCTTGGCATAAAACAAATTTATTTAAACACATACTATGCCACATCACAAACATAAAATTAAGTATATAGAAATAATTACAAATCACTTCGTCAAAAAACGCTTCGCTCCTTCCCCCCACATTCTAATCCTTTCTTACACCACTCTCTATCAGAAGAGAGATTCTTTATTAATTAATTCTTAAGTTTTGTTCATATCTCGTGGCGCCATCTAGTGGTGGCAAATCTTACAGTATTTGTTCACCGAATTCTATCACAGATATAATTCTGGTGGGGGAGTACTGTAGTGCATCTACCACTACAAATATGCAATTACAAATCGCTAGTATATTAGACATGTTAACTGGATTCTATGTTGGGGTACCTTTTCATAGAAGAAGGTTGACATTGTCAATAACACTCTGCCTGCAAGATATTGATAGTCCATACAAATTTCATTATTCTGTTTGTATGTCTCTATCAGATTTTCTAAATAAAAAAATGAATTGAATTTAAATGAAAAACTACTACACAAGGATATATAATGTTTACAATTATGATGAAATTAAATTATTTATAAGGACTATTACAAATTTGTGTTAAAAACACAGCTACAAAGCACTATCTAAATGCCAAAATAGCATACCATTTCATTACATTGAATACTGATACCATACTGATCTGAGATACCATTATTAGTTATTTTATGGTATTTCGCAAAAATTTTGATGGTCCAACACCAAATGACAAGTGTTAATTTTAATCCCTGGTCGTAGAACCGGGGTAGCCTAATTGGTAGAGCGTTGGACTCATGTTCGTGAGAACGGGAGTTAGGATCTAGCTCGCCTAAAAATCCCCGTGTGGCAGGGTTTAAGCTGAGTCTAAAAATTCATTAGCAAAAAAGCTAAAATCTGAAAAAAAGTTTTAGCAAAATGCTAAAATGCCATTAGGCTTATAAAATTACTTTATATCAAACAAGTACTGTAAGTTATCTGACAAAGAATAGCTTAATGTACAAGAATATCAAAAAGAATACCTATAAAAAAAAAAAAAAAAAAAAACACATTTATTATTTATCAAAACATTTTGGTTTATAATTAACAATCTTCCTTTCTTTCATGTTTGCCCATTTTACAAATGCTTCTTGAAAGTTAAATGCACTTTCAGGGCCCTAAATATTAATCATTAACATATATATATATATATCATATATTCTAGCCATTTTTGTTGATCGCTATGCTTCATCTCGTTTGATCACGTTTTTTTTGTGAACGCTAGCGTCATGGTTCTTCTTGCGAAAGATATTTAGATTTTTTCTCCTTCTTGTTTGATCAAGTTTTTTTCATGGATGTTAGCGTCATGGTTTTTCGTGGAAGCTTTTTTTTTAATGGAATTTAGTAAAATCCTTTAGCAAAAATGCGAAAATGCTTTGTTGAATTTTAGCATTTTTGAGGGGTCTTTTCGCATTATGCGAAAAAAGCTACCGTAGCGGAAACCCTGCCGTGTGGTGATTTAAATGGTGACTGTTGCACTTTAAATCTGTCAAGGTCACACAGTCCTCCAAGTTCCCATTACAAATTAATATCCCTGGTAGTACTAGATAGGGGATTGAACATGCGAAACAAAATTACGATCTGCTGGTGGATGGATGTCTCCTCCCTGTGAAACGGGGTGTTTTCCAGACCCTCGCCAATTAGAAGGTGCTTTACTAACTATGACTCCCGGTGGCTGAGCGGTAGCGCTGTCGTGCCAGAGGTCCCTGGTTCGATCCTCGGGCCGGGCAAGGTTGATTCATCCCTTCAGTGGGTCGATAAATGAGTACCAAGCATGCTTGGAAGCTAAACAGTGGGTTTTCGGCTGACCGGAACATCTGCTCCCGCACCCCAGAGCCCAAGGTCAAGAAAACTGAGATGGGTGCAGTAGGCCTTGGCCCTCTATGGGCTGTCGCGCCACTGAGTTTAGTGTAGTTTACTAACTCTGCCACTGAGGAGGTCTTTGAAAAAGACCTCCTCGGTAATCCTTGATTTTTTTTTTTTTTTTTAATTGAGTGGGAACCTGTTTAATATCAGTTACCATTTTCGAATCCTGTCAATAAATTTATGTCTAATTAATTATTCCTAATTTATTTATTGTTTCCTTTGTTTTTATAAAATTATTTAAGTAAAGTACTTGTGAAGAACGAAAAGTAAAATTTAAAAGAAAAAAGTCTTTTCTAGTAGCTATTATGTATTGAATGAATAATGAATGCAATTAAGAGAAATTGCATTAGTACCTCGCATCAAATATGTTTTGCTGATAACCATTTTCGACATTTATTTATTTTCGTGTTTATTTCTACAAAAACCCAACTTCAGCTCATTCATTTTCAATTTAAGCATGCACTGAAATTAAATTATAAACTTGACTAGATGCCGCCTAAAACTTGTCAATTCAACTTTCTGACATAAAACCCAATTTGAAGACAAGTATTGATAGGGCGATATGATGAAAAAATTTTACATTTCATACATTCGTAAAATATTTTGAAAATAATTAACGTTCGAGAAGTAGTCGTAAACCCATGAAATTGGGTCGGCTGTTCAACGACGGTTATAAAAAAAAATAGGGGGGGNTTAGAGACCCTTTGCCGCTAACCGTGGGAGGTTCTCGTGGTCTGCCTCTCCATGTAACGCAAATGCGGGTTAGTTCCATGAAAAAGTCCTCCACGAAGGCAAATTTCTTCCAATACTTGATCCAGGAGTTCCCTTGTCTTCTGGATTTGGTTCAAAATTACAAGGCTACGGAGTTGAGCATTAGCAGTCGTAAAACCAAAATTGGGTCGGCTGTTCAACGTTGGTTATAAAATAAAATTGGTAACGAGAGCCGTGATGGCTCAGGGGATAGAGCTTGCGTCTTCTAATGAGTTGATGCGGGTTCGAATCCCAGCTATGGCTGGTCGATACAAATTTCACATCCGGCTTGCACCACCCACAGTGCTTACGTAAGAAATAGCCTGAATGGTAGACGGATCCTGGGTGAGTCCTCTTGCCGTCAGGCTAACCGTGGAAGGTTTTCGTGGTTTTCCTCTCCATGTAATGCATTAGTTCCATCAAAAAGTCCTCCACGAAGACAAATTTCCCCCACTACTTGATGCAGGAGTTCCTTTGCCTTCTAGATTGGGTTCAAAATTACAAGGCTACGGAGTTGGACATTTATAGTCGTAAACCCAAAAATTACTTTTCAACGGTTGTGAAATAAAATAAAATTGATTTTGAAATTATCCATTCAGTCTCGAGTTCCGCCAAAAATAGATGATAAAAATTAGGAACCGCTGCTCCGGCCGTAGTTCTTGTTACTTCTGTTTAGGTTTAGACCTGTGCTCTTCGTGTGCTCCGATTAAATTGCCCCATTTGTGTTATAAAATAATTAAATGTAGTAAAATCTTTAATTTCATTATATACTATTAGATAAATAATATTTATTTATTAATCAGCCGATAGCCTCTATTAATAGTCTATCGGTTCGTAAGCATCAGTGACAAAAGCCAATTAAGTCAGTAATGTGATAATTATTATTAATTTTGGAAAAAAAATTACTTTTGTGAATATTACTGTACTGTCAATTTGATACTTTAAAAAATGTGATTTTGCATTTTACATCCATATTTATTTTACGGGAAGAGTAAGTAAAGAAAGAATAAATAAAATAATAAATGCTTCTAAACTTCTCTTTATGCTTCATTATTCTTCCTAAATTTCTATTTGTCTGTGTCTGCTGATACAGTAAAAAGATTCCGCAAATTCTTTATTATTATTTTTGATTCTCACTGAAGACACCTGTGTGTGAGTGAGTTAAATTTAATAGCAAAGAAATATCGGATCTCTTTTCTTCACAGCAATATACCGGAAACACATATTTTACTCGTATGTCATTCACGCCCTACTTCGAACTTTATTCGATTCATATTCCTTACTTTTGATATCGTAAAAAAAAAAAAAAAAAAAGAGTCTGAAAAATTTAGTTATGAACAATTTAAAAAATTCTATGGTGATCTACCAAGCATTTAATAGGGGCCATTCAAATATTACGTAAGCTTATTTTTGACAGTTCCCCTCCCCCTACCTTGACAGCAAAAATAAGCTTTTTGCAAACCCCCCTGCCATGCTTATGTAAAATAGTTTCAACTCCCCCCCCGCTTTCGTTTTTGCTTTTACTTTGATCTAGTTGTAAATGAACTTAGTAAGAATTTACATTGCATCAAACAAATTTTACGTTTTAATACATTTTGAACTGGACATTCTTTTGGAATATTTTGTTTATTACATTTGCGTCGAAACTCTTAACTTCTCTGACACTCTTCAATGAAAAAAAAAATTTTCCCGTAATTCAAAGCATTTTTTTTTTTTTTTTAGTTATTGTTTTTTGCCTGCTTTTGAAGAAGATTATGAAAATAAAGGGGAGGGGGGGTTAATATGTGTATGTGTTCCTCATATCCCCTTGTCGACAAAAAATGTGCAAATTACAAAATGCTTAATACATAATAATTGAACGTCTCCTTATCTTCAACTATTTATTGTTTTTGTTTAATTACAAGGGAACTTTTATTATTTTTTTTAATGTTTTCGGGGGCATTTCTTGCAATTTCCAAGGCTTTTTAAATAGATTTCTTGCATCACCAAAATTCTCTATTTTAATTAAGCTCATACCATACGCATAATTTAACTAGCCAAAATATCCGCTTCAATCCAATTGTTTTGGACATCGCTTTGTTAATACATTTGTTATAAATCAAATCAGTTGAATCATCAGTTTCGATAGCGTGAGGAAAGAATTTCGTTCTCAACTCGTGTTTCTCTTCTCTAGTTCGAATTCAGAATGCTCGTTCAGCAAATCCGTAAATGCACCAGATAATCAATTTTCGTCGCACATCCTGTTCACATGAATTGTTTAAATAATTGAATGGATAATTAGAAAAAGATAATTGATTATATTATTTTACACTTGTATAAAACAATAAGGATTCAACAAGACCTGAGATTTAAGCTAGATTTAAGTTTTATAAAATAAAAAGAGCCAAAAAGTGATGTTTTTAGCGCATTTCGATATTTGTTGGTCTTGTTGAAATGATTGGCCAAATACAAAAAGAGAGTCGTAGTGGCTCAGAGCTTTGGCTATAGCGTTCGCTTTCTAATGAGATGGACCGGGTTCGAAACCCAACAATGGCTGGTCAACACGAATTCCGCATCCGACCACAGTGCTGACTTAAAATATCCTCAGTAGTAGACGGATCATGGGTTAGTCCCTTTGCCGTCAGTCTAACCGTGTTCAGTTTTCTCAGTTTTCCACCTAAAAATCTAAGGCAAATTTCTTCCAATATTTGATCCAGGAGCTCCCTCGTCTTCCGGATTGGGTGCATTATTTCAAGGCTACGGAGTTGAACATCGGTAGTCGTAAACACAAATTGGGTCGGCTGTTTAACGACGGTTATAAAATAAAATACGATTACAAAAGAGTTACAAATCCAGCAATGCATGCTTTTTTATAGTTCCATAAGAGTAATTACGTAACAGTTGTTACCTAAAACATTTGCGATGTTAATCCAAGTGCAAATGTGGCGTTCGCAAACGTCACATATGGTTTTCTAAGCTCAAATATGGTAATTTATATCTTTCCAACACGTATCGATCTAGAACAACTCTGGATTAAAATTAATGAATCGGGATGGGAGGTATTGCCTCACCTTTCACTGATATTGCGCCAACCATTTATTGCATTCGCTACAATATTTTCGTAACTGCAAAAAGTTGAAAAATTATTGTAATATTATGTTTGAATTGAGTGGATGAAGTCGTTTCCTAGACATGCTTGAAAACTTGTTAATTTTTTTCGATCCGTCATTGTAAATTTGCACACAAAGTGGCAAAAGGTTTTTAGCAACGGGAGCGATTGCGTCATGGATTTAAAATTAAAACTTGATAAAAAAAAAAAATTATCTGATTGAATATAATGTAAAAAAGAACTTTACTTTCCGGTAAAATAGCGAGTGTGGAAAATAGCGTGAATTGCTATTAATATATGAAAGAAATTAGATAAGTATGTTCAGTGCCTGATTTATCATAAGGCCCAAGGTTTAATTAAGATATGATTGATTTAAATTTCATTTTTTTATTTTATTTTGAGTTCTTCTTTTAGAATTGTGTACTAGAATTACGAGTCAAAAAATTTGAAATTAATCTTGAGTTCAATTTTAATAATATGTATCTTACTAATGTTACAATTATTTTAAATGCATATTCCGTAGTTTTGAATTATACATGTAAATTTCATTTAAAGTTACGACACATGGACCCCCGACAGTTCTGCGCCTACAGCCCCAGATTTCTAAATTAGTCACTGGGATAATTATGATACTCTTTCGAAACATAGTTTAATTTTTATTATTTAAATTTTTCCTATTTATTTTTTAATGTTACTTTGATTTAATGTATAATTATCAAAATTTGACTTAGAATTATTTACGTTTAGAAGGAAATCGACGTTAAAACAATTCGGGCTTAACAACTCTCTAACATATTTGGTAATGGGGGGGGGGAAGAATTATCGACCTCACATACACGTCGTTTTATGTCGAAATTTTGAATAATTGTTATTCTTAAATATGGCTGAATTTCGTTAAAATTGTCGATTTGAAATGGAACTTGGGCGTCCGTAATTTCCAAAGGGTGTGTTCTTATTTATCGGAGACAAATTATGAGGTGTCGCACACATTTTGAATTTTTTTTATGTGACATTTCGTTGTATTTTTACCTTGAATACGTCGCAAAATTTTACCTTCCCCTTAAATGAACAGCAAAGTTAACCATGTGGGTTTTTTTTTTTTTTTTTTTTTTTTTGAAGATTTTTCTCAACTTAAAGATTAAAACTAATAGATTAAACTTTATCAGTAAAAAAGTTCTATTATAAAAAAAAATTCATAAATTCCCACGTTTTTGCACATATCTATCTATTTTGCGAACATTATCTAAAATAGTAGTTGTTTAAAAAAGAACAATATTAATTTACTAACTTAGAACTGACGAGAATTAGAAATTTATTATCCGTTATTGCTTAGTTAGTTAAATTTCTACAATTTCTTTAAAAAATAATTTTTTTGATCCAAACTTAATTTTTTAGTAATTTTTATCTTTTTGTAATCAAAGCAGAATAGCCAAAAAATTTTATGTATATTATTTAATGACCTTAAAATGGTTTAAAAAATCAGCTTGGTTTGCTAAGTGACACCTTGCGCAATCATTTCTTTTACATGCTAGGAATAAATATCACGTGACGCTATATACTTCTTAGCGATATGCAATAAGTTTATTATTTTTCTTTCTTTTTTTATTCTTTTTTTTTTAATTTTTAAACCATTACGTTTTACAACCATGATAGTCATTCTGGAGATTTGATGGTGAACTCAAAAATTAAAATTTCCTAAAAAGCTCCAAATTTTTTTAAAACAACTTACAAAAAAGTATGCAAAAAAAAAAAATAAATAATAATAATATACAAAATGAATGGAAATGAGCATTGTTGAAGAGATTTTACCTTGAACGCAGATTTAAAAAAAAGTGTTTTTTGCTGTAACTAGAAATTGTTAAAATGCTAAAAATAATAATTTCCCCATAATTTTACCTAAATCAATACAAAATGATGAAAAACTATAAAAAATATGTTTCATAAAAATTTTGCTTCAATAATTATATTTACTAATATAATCGAGAATTATTTAGTCATTAATAATTCACTTTGAATTTTTCTTTTTCCACAGGTGCAATTTCAATCAATGGATGCAATCCACTATATTGTTTACAGACTTTCGATTCACTTTTTATCAATGATCAAAACACTTCCTGTTTGTGAGTATGCCATACTTCATTAATCTTACACATCATTTATGACTCTTATTTATTCATTTAATGCCAATTTCTTTGTTTGAAAAAATTTTGAAAGTTATGTATATAATGTTTACATGCATACATACATGCCACCAAAAAATTTAAAAGTAAATGCTGAATAATGAATTACATTAATTTTGTTATGAGTTCTCTCTTGTAGTTGAAAAACTAATAAATCTTAAGTTCAAATTCTTAATTATGTTCATCTATCTCAGTGTGATTTAAATGAGTGTTAAAATCACATTCTAACTGCTTTGTGCACTTGATTAAAATGATGCAGTATTAGTTTAATTTAAATATTTCATTTATTAATTAAACTAAGGAAATGTTATGAAAGACTGGAATATTATAATACATTAGTGGATGAATTTGGGTGTAAATTGATTTTTTAAAATTACCTAAAATGCTGTAGCAGATATAAATTTTGTCACTTAGTGGAATACTAACAAAAAGATATTACTGCTTTCTGCATGTTTTCACTGGTTCGTTCACATGTTTCTTTGTATATATATATATAACATAAAGAGCTTCCATGTTAATCCTTTTCTATAAATCCTTTTCTTAATTTATTATTCAAAACAAAACGCTTTCTGACACTTTTAAATTCACACTCTTTATTCTATTTTTGGTTCAAGTATGCATTAAGTAAGACATTTTGCTCTTTGTCGCTCGACCTATAAACCAATTACAATTACTGAGATTTCCCTTATCCCTAAAACGAGACATGTTTTCCGAATTTTTTTACAAGATTTACATGTAACTAGCTATTAATCGTTTGGTGTTGAGTAGGACTGGGCGATATTAAAAATTTTATATCATGATGCATCGTCAGTTTTGCATCGCGATATAGTATTTTTGAATTTCATTTACTTGTAAGCAGGGTTGGAGTTTTTGCCGGCAAAAAGGGGTTTTTGCCAGGACAGTGGCAAAAACCTGGTAAAAACCGGCAAAAACTGGTAAAAACCGGCAAAAACCAAATTATCTAAATTGCTGATTAAATATTATTACAAAATACTTGAAACAAATTTAAATCAATCATAAGGAATAATAATTTTGATACATTACATGAAAAAATTATTTTTAACATATTAATAATTAATATACCTAAGGGTAATAATTTTTAAAAGATTGAAAGTTTTTGATCTCTTTTCATTTTAGAATCCTAAAATAAATGTTTTTTTACAAATAAATAA
>NC_092208.1:76033681-76062770 GCF_043381705.1 Parasteatoda tepidariorum
CGTCCGTCTAAAGACTCTCAGATAAATAATTAAATTAAATTAAATAATGACCGAATTATGAACGAAAAACAAAGTAAGATTTAATTTCTTAAAAATAAAAACAAAAGAATTGTGACATTCGATAATATATTTAGCTAATAATATTAAAAGAAAATTTTAAAAAATCTGATTGTACTCTCTAATAAAACGAAAAAAATGAATGAAATTCGCAAAACTTTCACATTTTTTTGAATAAACGTATTGATTGACTTATGTCCAAATCCAAATGACAAAATATAAGTCTTGTTTTAACTTTATTTCTAAAAATAAAAGCAACTCAAGATTTCTAAATTTTGAATCACTAATAAAAACCCATTAAATTATTAGAAGTTTTATCCAAAAAGTTTTTAATAAATTAAAATAAAAGAAAAAAGCCTAACAAATTTAATTACTTTGTACCTTAATTCTTTATGGGCGCCTTAAATTAGATTTCCAATAATTTTCACATTTAAAAATAAGAAAAAGTTTTGTTGAAAAAAAATTACCTAATTAATGATGAAACTCTTTATAAATTCTTTTCAACAATAGATTGCTTTCAGAACAAGGCAACAGCAGCAATCACGAAGCTAGTCCCACTGCAAATGATCTACAAGAAATGATATCAAGTCGCGACGAAGAAAAAAAAACTAAGATATGCGAGTACACGATATAGTACAGTCGAACTCGTTTATAACGAGCGCAAAGGGACCGTAACATGTACTCGTTAAATCCGAGTGCACGTAATAAACGGGTCCTTAAGACAGGCGTGCAACCAGAAGGGGGGGGGGCTTGGGAGGTCAAATGATTGAGTTTACTTAAAATTTAATTAATACTTACTTACTTTAATTACATTAATTAATTTAATTAAATACTTTTCTTAATTTAATGACAACTAACCCCTTTCCTCGCATTTCTTTATCATTTTGACAAAAAGATAAGACAGAAAGACTAGAAAGATGAGAAAAAAGATTGCAAGACAGAAAAATATTGCTCGCTAAAACCGGGTCTTGCTCGTTAAAAGCGACTTCTGTTCCATAGACTTAACATTGATCCAACCAAAAATTCTCGTTTCCCTCGGTAAATCTGAGCTCGTAATAAACGAGTTCGACTGTATTCTCAAAACTCTGGTTCTGATTCTACCGCTAATAAATCAAGGCCATTTCAACATAACGAACATCCCGAATCGGCATCGGAATGTAAGGGAAGATCCTTGCGTGTCTTATATCATTATATCGTCTTTCCTCGAAGACAAATCAGATTTCTGATGCATTGACTGGAACGAAAGTCGCTGTATTGACTTGCCAATATAGGCGTTAAATCGATTTATAGCCCAGTCCTAGTGTTGAGACACTCTGAAAGATCCTAGTTTATAGAAGAGAAACTATAGTATGTCCTATTCTGTACTTTCATTTGTGCTTTATTCCCTTTTTTTGTTTTTTTTTTAACTTCACTTTATTATTTGTTCTTATCTATAACTCTTTTTATTATTTTTAGTAAAGCTAAGAAACTTCTTGAGTGTGCAAGCAAGTGTACTTCAGGGAAATTTTTAAGTAACGGACTAGAATCTTTAAAAAATAGTTTGTGCTCCGAGTTATATATTGATGGTGAGTATATCAACACAACACACTTCATTTGTTTATGTGTTATGACTGAAAACTATAGTTGAATTATAAGTTTAACTTAAGTTATAATTTATTTTGTTTTATTTGACATTCTTTATCATTCATGGTTACGTTTAAGCAAATAAGTACTGTAATCTTTTGTTTTTATTTAATATAATCAAAAAGCATGTTTACAATGTTGCAAATGAAAAACAGAGCAACTGAATAAAAATTTAAAATTAATCTTTTTTTTTAAATTTAATTATAAAAAAACTTTTTATCTCAACTCATTCAATAATTACAAATAAATATTCTTTCAGAAATGCAATGCAAGCATTTAAAAATTGCTTTTGTTTTTATTTAAAGTAATACATATTGACATTTTCAAAAAACTGAAAATTGACTTAATTTCATTAGAAATTTCAATATTTTTTAATCTCGTTCTATTCAAACTAAAAGTAACTGAGCAGGCTTCTCCCAAACACATCCTGGATTGTTTGTTACTTTTCAGAGAGAACATATACTGATCCTCCCTGAGCCACAACAACAACAAACTAAAAGTACAGTACAGAACCCGTTATCCGGAAATCAGAAAACCGGAAAACCAAAAAACCGGAACGAAATTCAACAAATTTTCCGCCATTTTTTAAAAAAAAAATTTTTTTCATCATAAGATTTTAGGATTTTTCTTTCTTTTTTGAAAGATGTTTACCTTACCATCATTTTGGAAATAATCATTAGTGTATTACTCCATCGTTTTTTCTTCTTTTTAAGATTGTTTCCATGAAAAAAAAAATTTTTAGTTGGGTTTAACAATAAAAAAACGGCTTTTTGTAGCGATTCAGAAAACCGGAAAAATCAGTTATCCGGAATAGCGATGGTCCCGATCGTTCCGGATAATCGGTTCCCTACTGTATATAAGTAATGAAATATTAAATTAACAAAAATATTTTATTTTTTTAAATTAATTTTTTTTTTCGTAAAAAAAAAAATTCACTTGGCTGAACTAAAACTTATTTAAATATTCTGTTTGTTTTTTTTATTATTATTATTTGTGCTCTATACATAAGAAATAAAATTGAATCAATTTCATCACTTAATTCATTTTTTTCATTGAAATAAATTTGTTTGTCAGTTAATAATTAAATTTTGAAAGCAATCATTTCAAATCTTTATGAACTCTAAATGTTCTCTTTCCACAATAACATATATTTAAATATATTTAAAAAAAGAAAAGCGGTTTTCAAATTTTATCCAAGAAGTAGTTACTGAAAATCTAAAGTGTGTGCCTTAACATTGTAATCAAATCATTTAATATGAAAAATAAATCAATTTCTATTTTCTGTCTCTTCAATAATCTATTTCATTTGCTACTTAAACTGATAAGAATAATGATTAATTGATACTTATACTACTTAGAATGATTGAACTCAATATATAATTTAATTTAATTAACTTAAATAATACCTACATTGATAATAATGCTTCCATTTGAAAATATAAATGTATTTATCATTTTTAATTCTTGCAGATTCCACAAATGTTAATAAGTGCATATTCAAACAGAGATTTGCCATTTTATCTTGCATGTACTCCTATTCTAATTTAGAGGCAGAAGATCCCCTAACAGATGTAGGCCGATTAAACTGCAGGTATGCAACCAATAGATTGTTTTCTAAACAAATAGTTCTGTATGTAATTTCAATTTTGAATCATTGTGTAAAGAAAAATAATGATTTTTTAAAAAACAATGATCAATTTTTTTTAGTTGAATTTTTGAATGTGAGTAAGAGCATTATAGGTGGTTTAAAGTAATAAATGAAATATAAATAAATAACATTAATCTTTTCAACATTATAAACATATTATATCTAATCACATAATTAGTGTAATCGTGCCTCGACTAAAAATTTGGTTCAAACACAAACTGGGACTGACAATGTTATTAATGTATGTTGTCAGGTTATAGTTTTTTAAGAAAAGGCAGTGCCGCCATGGCAAAATCGCAACGACATTGTTGCAGAACGTTATAGAGTTCTTGCAGATTGATTTTACACTGTATCATAGACATCACCATGTGAAATGTTTTTGTGTAATGAGATTAAATTTTTATTTTGTGAAGGAAAAGTTTGGATGTGGGTTCCTGTAGTAAACTGAATGCGCCGTGTACAGCACGTGCATCTCATGTTTCAGAAATTATCCTGCATAATTTACTCAACTCTTTTCTGGATGAATGCCACGATTTTGACACCATGGACATTGCATACATAGCAGTAAAACCTCTTAGTGGTAAGATTTTTAATAGTTTTTAGCTCACTTTCCTGTGTGTGAGTGCGTGGAATCTTACTATCCAAATTTCTAAGTGGTAATATGTAAATAAATAAGACAGCTTTTATTTTTCTTAAACAATTAAAATAAAAATGCAAAATCTATTAGAGATACTTTAAAACTTTTTTTATTAAAATTAAAATTTTCTTTAGATTATACATTACTTGCAAATTGCATGGATGAAAACAGTCAAGCATTTACACAGTGTCTTTCGAAATGGTTGAACTTCAAAAATGATTCATGCAGGTAATCTTTACACGTTGTGCATATTTTAATATTGCTTCATTTAAAATGTGTTTACTTATTTTTTAATTACGATTTTATTTAATGTAGGCATAAAAGTCTTAATTTAGACTTGTTTTATTCTGCATAACTTTATATTTTATTCGGTATTAATTCATTATTAACTCATTTAATATCCATCTGATTAAAAATATGATTTGTCTGAAGTAGTTTTGTTTATGTAGTTACGCATCCACTGTTAATATATATTAGTATTAACTGCTATTAGAATAATAAAAGTATATGTTCAAACTGTAAGAAGTGTTTTGTAGCAGGCCTCAAACAAGTAAAAGTGGTTCAAATAAAAGACTGTACAAAACTTGCTTCTCAAAAGTAACTGACATTCATTTTATTTAAATCATAAATAATTATAGATTATTAGAAAGGATAATGATTAAAGATGATAATTAAACTAAATTTACACAATTTTTCTATGAAATGAATTAAGGTTTTTAAACATGCTTAGAAAAATTGAGATGTAGACTGATTAATTAGTTACCATTTCATTGAAGGTCTTTGTACACCACATTTTCTTTCCCTTTTTATTACACATTTCCTTTGTCTTTTCTCAACTTAACTGTTTCTATTTCCTCTGAGTTCACTCTCTCTAATTACACCAAAACGAACATTTCTTTCTTCTTTTTTTCTTCTTTATTTTTGGTCAAAAACCAAATTTTGGAAGTAGAAAACCAATCATCCTATGTAAAGATCTTATCAAAACCTAAAATATTTTTAACCTATTCTGATTAAAAAATGGGAACTCTAATGATCCACTCACACATTTAGACACAGCTAATCGAAAATTATCTTTAACTCCTTAAATTGGACTTTCCCCTCTGTGAGGGGAAAATGGACAGAAAACATAAAAAGGGGTAAATAAATCTTCCCTCAATTAGGTGCTGAACAAAAAAAAAAAAAAAAAAAAAAAAAAAAAAAAAAAAAAAAANAAAAAAAAAAAAAAAAACTAGAGCCCAAAATCCATTTAATCTTAACTCTCTCTCTCTTTCTCTTAAGTAAAAAAAAAGACGACGAAATGAATAGTTGAATTAAAATAATAATTTGATTAGATTAGAAATTAAGTTATGATATATAATTAAAGATATCTTCCCCATAGCAGAATCGCGGCGACATTGTCGCAGAAAGTAACGAAGTTCTTGCAGAAAGAGTTTGATATTGCTTTTGGGAAGTAAAAAATTTTGGTTTCGTAAATCCATTGTGTTACAATTGTATTTTAAACAGTTATTAATATTTATTTAGTGGTTTATAAACTCCTATATTCTTAATATGATGTTTATTAGAAAAACCAATTCTCGAAACAAAACACGCATTTGAATAACACCTTATTATAGAGTCCGATTCATGTGATTTCGTCGTCAATTTTTTTTCAGTTAGTTACTGCAATAGATTTCTCGATTGTTAATTCGTTTTTTTTTTTTTTTTTTTTTTTTTTTTTTTTTTTTTTTTTTTTTTTTTTTTTTTTTTNATTTTTTTTTTTTTTTTTTGTATGTGTGATAATGATTTACAAAATGCGAAAAAGGAAATAGTTTGCGTCTTTTCCTGCTAACATAGAATATCGTCTTAGAATAAAACAGTATTAGTATAGAATATAGATAGTATTAGAATGAAACAAATATTGCATATTCTATTAAAAGAATTTAAATGTAATTTATTTTATCAAAATAAGAGGTTTTTTTTTCTAAACACAACACTTTTGTCACTTTAAATTAAACATATATATTTGTTATTATTAAAAGTATATTGCAGAAAGATATTAGTGCTAGAGAGGTTTGTCGCAGAAAGCCCGAAAAAATTCTACCACAGGGGATATCATAACAAAAGTAATTTTATCTACTAGAATAAACAAAAGTCAATACAATACCTTTGAATAGCTCATGGGTTAGACCACTGCTTATCAGATGAAGTAACAAAGGTTCAAATAGCAGCAATAACCTGTCAGTTTGTTAGCCATGGTGCGTAGCGTTTTTAAAAGGTGCTTATTTTCGATTTTCGTTTTTTAAAAGCCCTTAAAGGTGGGGGTTTTTTTGTGTGTGTTTTGTGTTTTAGAAAGTGCTTAATTTTCCCTTTTCGAAAATGAGATTTATGAAAGGGACTGTTGATTTTCGCCACGTATTATGTAAAAACATGCTTTTCATATTTTTCTATTTAACGTTTTCAGAATTCATTCAACCACGATCAATTTCGGCGTACCGTCTGTCCATAGCGTATGAAATCGCCAATCATTTTAAAGGTTTGTTGAAATACTTGCATGGTCGCATGTGCAGTGAGCCAGGTTCGGTGAGATTCTTGCACTCTCATGTGCAACTCTGCTGCATTTTGCTAGATATTCTCAATTTCAAGCTTCATATTCCACCCTCTGAAATCGAACTGAAAAATCTCTCGACCATTTTTTAATGGCTAGTATAATCAAAAAAAGAGTTCTTTGTCAAATTTTAGTTATTTTATAGTGGTCATGTAAAGTTTTTCAAAATTATTTTGCATTTTGTTAGTGCTTAAAATATTTTTCGGAGCTCAAAAAGTACTTAAAAGGTGCTTATTTTTTGTTGAAAGATTTGGCTACGCACCCTGTTAACCTGTGATACTTGACTCATGAATTGTGATGTGCAGACTTAGATAAAATAAAAATCTTTCTGTGAACACAAATCTCAATTAAAAACCTATCTGCATTGAGTAACTCTTAATTAATTTCAACTCTTTTGTCGCAACCTCATTTTGGCAAATTCTTTTGAAAATAACAGATTTTTTCAAAAATGTTCAATTTTTATAGAACTTGGTATTGATTAATACCACAGGGAGGAGTTTGGTTAGAAAAAAAAGAAGCTAAAAATAAAAATCCAAAAATGTTGTGTGCAAGAAAACTTTCTAAATAATTCAAAAAATACCTGAAATTTAAGCGAGGAAAAGTGCATGTAGGAAGCATTTACCCACTGAATGTTATCAATGTTTCAATAAAAAATATCGATGTGAGATTTTATTTATTTAAATTTATGTGAATATGAATCTCAGCAAGTGATTTTTAAGTCAAGTGAATGTAATTTTCAACATTTAATTTTAAAATTTTGTAATTCCAAATCTTAATTTTAAAATCTTGTTAATATGATTCTCCATGTTTGATTTCTACTTTGCATGAATACAAATCTCGATTTTTCATATTCACATTTTAAATCTAGTGAATACAAAACGCGATATTTTATGGAAAATCGGGAAAATAGGATGCACTATGTACTATCTTAAATTACGTAAATAGGAATCTTAATGTATGACTTTTAATTATGTGAATGTAATTTTCAACCTTGTTTGCATTGCTGGAATGAATATGAATCTCAGTGTGTGATTTTTAAGTAGAGTGAATATGAATCTCGACATTTAATTTTAAAATCTCATAAATGCGAATCTTAATGTTTAATTTTAAAATCAGGTTAATACAATTCTCCATGTTCAATATCAACTTAGCATGAATACAAATTTGGATGTTTCATTTTAAAATCGCGTGAATGGGAAACTCAATTTTTCATAATCATGTTTTAAATATCATGAATACAAAACGCAATATTTTATAGAAAATCATAAAAATAGGAAACACTATGTACAATTTTAAATTACGTAAATAGGAATCTCAATATACGACTTTTAATTATTGAATGTAATTTTCAACTGTGTTTGCATTGGTAGAAAAAAGTGTAAAAACAAATTTTTTTCCCTCTATTTTACAGGGTTTGTAGCGTTTTTATAAACTGCTTAAAGGTGCTTATTTTTGATTTACATTTTTTAAAAGCCCTTAAGGATTCTTTTTTTTTATTCAGGGCTTGTAGAAAGTGCTAATTTTCTATAATTTAATTTTTTCTTTGCTGTGTCGATTGTCTTTCTAAATTACAAAAAATACTTGATTTTCACAATTTTCTCTGCAATATTTATCAGAAACTAGTTATTTTATCATGATTATATGAAGTTTGTGAAAATGTTTTTGAATTTTATTGATTTTATGTTCATAAATTTAGAACTTAATGATAGAAAAACATTTATTTTTAATCACTGCACATATCCTAATTATGAATTTTATTTGGGGGGGAATGATTAAAAATATTTTTTGAGTGCTTATAAAGTACTTAAAAGGTGCTTGTTTTTTGTTGAAAAATTTGGTTTTAGTAATAATAGAAAATCCCTGTTTTAGTAATAATAGAAAACTTTTTGGGAACGGCATTTGCGTCTATTATACAGGTCTAGTGACATACTACATATGAATGAAAACAGAAGATTTTTAACGAAACAAGGTTTATTGTAGGCTACACTTAACATAATGAAGCACGGCTACTCACCAACAACTATTTGCACATGCAGGTGATTCGTTATATTACTTGAGCGTGTACCAACATTAACAAGACAGAATGAGATCTAAAGCAGAAGAAACTCCGCATTTCATGTTTTTACTGTGAGCTTAGTTCACTTGAAAAGTTTTAATGTTTCTTAAATTCATCTGGTTTAATAGAGATAAGAATTAATTAAAATTTTATAATTGCAAGGGCATGTTCCTGAGGGACTGTTAACTATGTATATATATATGAGAAAAATCAATAATTTTTATAGGCAAGACTTTAAAAAGTATAAATTGAAGGGCACTTCACTTTTTTTATATTTAGCCAATACAGTAAGATATCTTATATGATTTAGATTTGAAATTTCAAAAAAATTAAATTGATCTTTTAATCATTTTAATTTTAAAAAAAATTATGACTACTTCATTGAAATATTTAAAGCTTTAAATTTGAATGAATATATACCCTGTAATAGATTAAGTTAAATTTAGTGGCATGACAGCCCATAGTCGGCCAAGGCCTGCTGAGTCCATCTCAGTTTTCTAAACCTTGGGCTTTTGGGGTGCAAGAGCAAAAGTTCCAGTTGGGTGGTCAGTGGAAAGTGGCTATAATAATTTACTTCTGGCTAAAAAGTTTAGTTGCAACAGATAATGTTTTCTCCTTACAAAATTATTAAAACTATTTTTTAATCATTTTTTTTAAAGAACCAATGAATCAAAATAAATATTAATGAACCACATAACATTTTATTAAAAAATTTATTAGGTGATTATTACTTATTTACATTCTTAATATGGATTTAGTTAGGTTGTCTTCGCTTGCTTAGTTCAGCTCTCTATGCATCTTTATTGATTCAATATGATCAATTATATTAATCTTATATATATATTTGCTTGGAGTATACATTTAAAAAAAAATTTATTTAAATCTAAGAAACACACCCATTAATTTTTTTAATAAAAGTAACTAATTGTAATTTTATATTAAATTGAATGCTTAACATGTTTAAATGCAGTAGTCATTAATATAAAGATTGGAGTGAGCAACTCCAGATTGAATATATTTAAAATTGTGCATGAAATATTTTTACGGTAGCTAAAATAATAACCATAAACAAGTTATTTTCACATGATTATGAAAACAAATTTTCAATTTTTTAATCTTATGCATTTATCTAAAGAACTTTCAACAATTGGAAGAAAAAATTTTGTTGATGTGCATAGCCGAAATATGAATAGTTTTAAGAAGAAGAAAAAACATTTTTAAAGAATAAATTCAATAATTTTTTTTTCAAAATTTAATTATTATCTTAAGGAACATTTTACTATGTCTGCAATTTAATTTCTTGAAATACTCAAAAATATTTTTTTCACATTAACAATTAGTTTTCGTTTTATTACTTTTTCCCAATTAGATGAATCATTGTGATTTTAGTATTTTTTTTATCTCTCTCTTCAGATCTATGAAGTTTTTTGTGAATTGTATGCAAGAGTTTGTTCACAACAAATGTAGCAGTCAGGAAAACATTTTTGTCCAGTTAAGTCAAATGCTCCTGTCAAATATTCATTTTTTCTCTTANTCCACGGTACTTGAAAAACCTTGAAAGTCCTTGGATTTGGTTGAAAAAAAATCAGGGTCCTTAAATGTCCTTGAATTCTGCCATAGGGTACTTGAAAAGTACTTGATTTTTTAGGAATTAAAATACTACTAATTTTTCTTACAGAAGAGTAGTAAAAAATAAATAAATTCAAATAAAAATTATAGAAAATTCTGATAGATGCAACTTTTAATGCTTGGAGTGAAAAGGGATTATCGAAGATGTAAAAGTTTTCTCTCCTAGACTTTTCAGACAGATTATTGTTCATCTCTCTGATGTTTTGAAAGCTGAAGTTTCTAGCAAATTTTAGGTTTTGTAGTCATAGTTTTCGAATAATATATAGTGTTTAATTGATTTAGAAATATGTTCAATGTGTTAACTTCATTATTACACCAGGTTAATATTGTTATCCTATTTGTTCTTTTAATTTATGTACGAATGATAATTAATTTTTTATCATCTATAATCAAATTTTTACATTTAGTTTTTACTACTAATAAATAAAATTTAGTTCTACAAGTTTGATTATGAATAAACATTATGATTCACATTAAACTAATTCTTGATTTACGGATCGGAATTCATATAAAATGTTCTACAAATTGCGGTTTAATTGAAAGTGATTAATGGAACGCATATCTAATATAACTTTAAAGTAATTTGCAAATTATTCATCAGAATTCATATTAAGGTATTTTATAAATTATGCATGATTCTTATTAAGTGATTTATCAATCACACATCATGATTTCAATTAGTTATTTCTGAATCATATAACATGATACAGATTAAAGTAATTTCAGAATCATGCCTCACAATTCTCATTCTAGTAGTTTACAAATCACGCATTGCGATTCACAAAAGAGGGATTCAAGAATTACCACCCACAATTCTCATCAAAATGATTTAAGAATCACACATAGCTATTCTATATTAAGCACCTTTCGAATCACAAATTGCAATTTGCATCATAATGAAAACTATTAGCTAATCACACAACAGAATTCACATTAAAGTGATTTATGTATATCACATTGTGATTTATGTGAATTTTGTATAATTTGCAACTCATATTATTCAGATTTTAGAAACACCGCAATTCAATTTCAATTTACAAATCACTCATTGTGATATGTGATTTACGCAATCTTTGAGACTTACTTCACCTTTTTTATAATTTTGATTTACATATAGTATATCTAGATCCGTATAAATGCGGTTTAAAAATTACCCTTAGTGAAAATTATGCGTATTCACAAAATTTTAAAAACCACGCTTGACATTTTATGGATATATTTTAAAGAAAATAAAGCTCGGTAAGTCCTAGTTAGCTATCTGTGAAATATAGTTCTACAATAGATTTTATTATGTTCAAAATAGAGTACTGATATTCTGAAGTTACAAAATAGAAAATTTGATATTAAAATTGAAACAGATATGTTGAATGGATATATTGTGATAATTTATCTAATTATATACATTTCCTGTAACCTAAAATTTGATCTAACATATTAAAAAAAAAAGGATTTATATTTTAATATTGTGTAATTACATAAATTTTTTAACAATTATTTACTATGTTTGTTTAATGTAATATGCATTATACATTCATTCATTTTCATTAATTCTATTTCACTTCATGAAATTTTTCATGAAAAGTTTCACTGATGCTAGTTTTTAAATGTTGGCTAGTATCCTATGCCAATTGGAGTTTTTTTTTTTGTCTATTGGAATTTTTCAAAATGATTTGAAACAGCAATGTAACTATCAATCATTCATGGGGTCATCTTGTTTCACAAGTGATGGATATACCTTCTTTTACTATCCTAGTGATCCATTTCCCTACTAGAGATGAATGGTTTAATTCTCCTCGGTGGCTTAAAGGCAAATGTCTGATATGGTACACTGATGGTTCAAAGATTGGTGCCAAATCAGGAGCAGGAATTTATTGCTCCAATGACGATACCAAACTTCATTTTCCCTTGGGAAACTATGCCACTGTTTTTCAGGCTGAGGTCCATGCCATTATCTTGTGCTGCAAGATATGCTTAGACAAAGGATATAAAAATATGACTATCCGCATCTGTCTTGACAGTCAGGCTGCTCTCCTATCACTGTCAGGGTGTAAATTCTCCTCTTTGTTCGTGTGGGAATGCTTCTCGGTCCTATCTATGTGACCTATCCACTCATAGCAGGGTATCCCTGCATTGGATACCTGGACATATGGGTATCGGTGGAAATGAGCTAGCTGATGAAGCGGCACGAGCTGGCTCTAATGCAATTTTCTTGGGCCCTGAGTCTGCACTGGGAATTTCTCCCACTTCATTTAGGCATCCATATTCAAGGTCTATGGCAAAATTGCCCATGAGCAATGGCGCACTGCTGACGGTCAGAGACAAGCTAATGAGCAAAATCGTGACTGTCCTAGTGTACGCCAAAAAGAGCTTTTAAAACTTAATAGAAGATCATTGGTCTTCTTACTGGACACCTCATCCTCAGGAGACACCTATACATAATGAGAATAGAATCCAATTCTCTCTGTCTGGGTTGTCATCTTGAAGAGACATCACAACACAATAAAAAAAAAATTTTCTTTTGTCAACTAAGCATTGTGATTTAAAAATATACAATTTCTGCTTCTATGTAATTGTAAAATCTGGTTGACATGTACTTAAGCATATAATAATAATGCCGAATAGGTCCTTGAAAGTCATTGAAAAGTCCTTGAATTTTTTTAAAAAAATTGAGTGGGAACCCTGCATAAACAAGTTATTTTCAGATGATTATGAAAAAAAAATTTCAATTTTTTAATCTTATGCATTTATATAAAGAACTTTCAACAATTGGAAGAAAAAATTAGAAGAAAAATAGCCTAAATATGAGAAGTTTTTTAAAAAAAAAATTGTAAAGAATAAATTAAAAAAACATTTTTTTTTAATTTTATTATTATCTTAAGGAAAATTTTACTAAGTCTGCAATTTAATTTCTTGAAATACTCAAAAATATTTTTTTCACATTAACAATTAGTTTTCGTTTTATTACTTTTCCCCCATTAGATGAATCATTGTAATTTTAACTTTTTTTTTATCTCTCTCTTCAGATCTATGAAGTTTTTTGTGAATTGTATGCAAGAGTTTGTTCACAACAAATGTAGCAGTCAGGAAAACAGTTTTGTCCAGTTAAGTCAAATGCTCCTGTCAAATATTCATTTTTTCTCTTACTGCAACAATAACTCAGAATTCCTTTTAAAACAAGGTAATGAAGTGTTGGACGAGTCTGCAAAACATCCCCCTCATGATGAAGAAGACGTTAAAATAACCGGTACCTTTTCTAGTATTTTACCTTCTGGCAAAACAGACAAAAACACTCCTGATAAAAATGAATTTAAAACATTTGATCCACTTCACCATATAATAAACAACACCCAAGATCTACATCTTGAACAGTCCTCTAAAGAAAATAAAGCATCTGTATTACATAGTCAGATATTAAGCACTTCTGAAGCAAAATCTTCCAATGAACCCACTGAACATCAGCCTGGGGAACAAGAAGACCACAATAAAAGCGATTTCAAAATAGAAAATTCTGAGAATTCGGAATCGAAATCTCCTTCTAGTTCTAATTCACCTCCTAACTCAAGTACTCCAATAGTAATTCATAAAACCACTTTTATAACTCTAACGATTCGTGGAAAGAGTAATGGAAGCAATGTATTATCTGTGATAATGTTGATTGGAATGTGTTTGTTGAGTTTATTTTTATATTCTAAATTCTAATGTGTTGTGTTCCAAGGGTGAATTAAATTCATATGATGTATAGTTTAGTTATGTACACAAACTAACTTCTTGCACGAGTTCTTGCAAGTCTTTGAAAGCTTTACAAATTTTTTGTTTGTAGACCTAGGCAATTTTTTTTAAAAGACGAATGTGATTATTTGTATTTGACCATTATTTTTTAATTTGTGTAATCCTGCATCATCCTCTAGTTTCATAATCTAAGTGTTAACTTTTCAGTAATTAGGGAAAATTCATTTTATCTTCGGTACATCAGTGCAATTAACCACCACTACTGTTTTTATTAATTTATAAACTAGTATGTTGCATATAATGAGTGTCCCAAAATGACCAATAAATCAAGGAATAACAGAAAGAGATCAGATGTAAATTATTTGTTCTGCATAGTAGATGGGAATATTTGTTATCATCGAGTTGCAAAATTAGTTGCAAAATTTAGTTATTAGCAAACTTAAGAAGAATTAGGAACTGTGAATCTCAGACCATTCTATTTGGTATATTTTCTCCGGCATCTGTTAATTTGTACTCCGGTTGTGGCTTGTTATTGTTTCAAATAAGGATTATTTTAAGTCTTTCAAAATCAGAATCTTTTGATGAACTTTGTTACTATTTTTTAAAATCGGAGATACTCCCCTGAACAGAACTAAACAAATTCAACCGTTTTTCTTTGATTTTTCAAATCTTAGGCCATTTTGGGATACTTTTTTTTATTGAGTTAGCCATTCTATGAAAGCAATTGGCTAAAGACTAGCATAATAGGAAATGTTTGTGTAATCACCATCTAGAGCTATACGAAATCAATGTGCAAGTTTTGGTCAGGGGTAAATATCACCCCAAAAATGTGAATCCGGTCCCAGAATTCAATATCAATTCTGCTCCTCCTTCTTGCTTGCAGAGATTGGCAGTCAGTTTCATTTGGTTTCGCATTCTAATAAGCAAAACATAACTGATTATTGTAATGCATCCTATTTCTGTAAAATAAATAAATCCTGGTTAATAAAAAATCAGGCTCAATAATTCAAATTTTTATTTAAAACTTATATGATAGGCTTAATTAATAGTAATTTCTATAGTGTGTCTTTTTTTTTCTTCTTTTTTTTCTATGCCTTTTTGCTTTGTTCATCACTTTTTTTAGAAAATTCACTTATCATTAATTAAAAAAAGAAAAAATCTATTTTTCATTTAATCAAATGAAAAAAAAATTTCTCTCTCTCTCTCTTTTTTTTTTTTTTGATTTTTTTTNTAAATGAGGGGGGGGGGAAATCTCTTTACCTGATGTGATCAAAAATTTTCTCCTTGCTGTTATATCAGATGATAAAAATATTTTATAATCTGTAAAATACCCAAAAATATTTTGTAATATGTATAAAGGAATGAAATATTTTTTTAGTATAAATGAAGGGCAAAAGTTACCATTAGAGACAGGGTTGGCAGGTTTTTGACATGTGACAGCTTTTGACAGTTTAAACCGTCACGTCAAAAACCTCACTGTCGAAAATGTCAAAAACCTATATTCATATGTGAAATTTAATTAATACATAAAATTTATATATTTTTTATAAAGGATAGTGTTTCTAAATGTTCTAGAAAAAATAATTTAAAATTTTGAAGAAACACTTATATTTTGAATAGTAACCAAAATCTTGTACTTTTGAAAGCTCACATCTTTTGTAATATTATGTATTCATTTTCATGTGTTATTGAAAATCTGCAGTGATATTATTAAGAAATTTATTTATAACCAAATTTAGTGTATAGTATAGATTATACTAAAAATTAGACATTTTTAAAGATAAACATTAGCAGTTTTGTANAGACTTTGAATGCATCAAGGACATTGCAAAAGTACTTTCTGGTGATACTACAGTTGAACTTACCATATCTCCTACCATGGCAAGTTGTTTTAGGTACGCGCCCATAACTTCTGTCGAAGTAGAAAGATCCTTCTCTTTGTTTAAAACTATATTGACTGACAGGAGACAAAATTTCTCTTTCGAAAATTTGAAAAAGCATCTAGTTGTGATGTGCAACAACAACCAATCATCAGAATAAATCTGCATACAATATTATTGTAAGTACGAGTTTTCAATTTTTATTTCGCACCTACGCAGTTGAGTTTTTTTTTGTGCAATTATGTCCACTTCTTTTGTACTATTGCTACGACAGTCGAGTGAAATAAATATATGTAGGTATACCGGATACTTCTAGCAACTTTTTTTATACCTTGGATACCTATATGGGCTTTTAGGCATTACCAACTACCATTTTGCTCCAATTTTAAGTGCCTATTTCAAGCTTTTTAAATGCCTTTTTGCATTTTTTATTGCCTAAAATTCCGGGCTTTAGTAATCACCATCTAGAGCTACATGAGATCAGCATTCAAGTTTTGGTTATGGGTAAATATCACCCCAAAATCTAAAGCTGGTCCCAGAATCAAATATCAAATCTGTTCCTCCTTCTAGCTTGCAGAGTTTGGCTGTCAGTTTCATTTGGTTTCGTCTTCGAATAAACAAAACCTAATTGATCTTAAGCTTAAAGAATCTATCTTTCATTTAATGAAATGAAAAGAGATATTTCTCTCTCACACTCTTTTTTTTTTTTTCTAATGAGGGAAAAAAATCTCTCTACCTGATGTGATACAATAAACTTTCTCCATGCTGCTGTATCATATGATGCATACACAAAAATATTTTATAATATGTATGAAGGAATAAAATATTTTTTTAGTATAAATGAAGGGGAAAACTTCCACTAGAGATGAATAAAAAAAATATCTCTTTAGTTAAATGGAAAAAAAGCTTCTTTTTTTATTTTAGAAAAGAAAAAAATTTAAATTTGTTCATTTGGCGACGTTGTTCAGAATGTTACAGAGTTCTTGCAGAAAGAATTTTCTTCTAGGAAGTAAAGAATTTGGATTTCTTTTTAGCAGAAATTTTTTTGCACATGAGAGGGAAATAAATGTTCGTGATTTTTCTATTCTTATTTGAGAAGATTAAAAAATATACAATAAAGTAGTTAAAAAAATTCTGCAGGAATGGTGAAAGATTTTTTTTTCCAGAAATCAATCTTTTGACACGCTCATTTTGCACTGATATTCTCATTAATCTATGTGGTATTTCAATCATTCTTACAACAGTTATGCTTCAACAAAAAAAAACTCATGATTTAAGTGAATCAATCACATTTGTTCTTAATAACAGAGCTGCAAACGAATATACAAAGAAAACCAGAAATGGACGAGTTGGTGATTACCAAAAGCTAAAAAGCGTGTGATTTGAATTGCCCGCTACTGGTCTTTTCTCCCTAATTGGTGATTAAGGAGGTTGAATCATTTCAAGGCATGACTCTCAGACCAAAAATGTATATCAATCCCTATATCAATTAAAAAATTCAATATTTTTAAATGTTGGCAGCTTAGGTGATATAGTTCCTAGTCTGAAATGCTTGTTTTTATTATTTGTGACGAATTGTTTTTTAACATCAGTGTATTGTAAACTTGGAGTCTTAATTTGTGTACATTAAATGTTTTTAGTGTTTGGTTTATGAATGATTAACTGTTAAAAAATACTCAATAATATTATATTGTAAACTTGGAGTCTTAATTTGTGTACATTAAATGTTTTTAGTGTTTGGTTTATGAATGATTAACTGTTAAAAAATACTCAATGGATTATATTTAAAGTGTGTTTCTGTATTAGTTTACTCATAAATGCATTACAGTATAATCTATTTTAAGTTTAAAAACCTCAGTGTGTGTGCAGTAAAACCTGTTTAAGTTTGTTAAGTCTCATTACGACTTTCGCACATGAGACTATTAACAAGAAATGAGTTAAGTTTTTTAAGAAGTTTTAGAAAATTTATTTAATATAAATTGTGAAGAATTTATGTATGAAAAATTCTCATTTATATGTATTTCATAAGCAATGTATAAAGTAAATAACGGATAATATTAACTAGTCAGGGTTAAGTTTTCAACAGAATAAAGCACAAGTAAAATAAACTGATAATTTAAAAAAATATATGGAAGTGTCCAATCACGAATTAAAAAACAAAATTTCGAAGTACCAGTTTAAAATAATTCTTCTTCTGAGGCCCAAAACTTAGCTTTGAATTTAAGTCTGTAGAAATGTTGTTTACTGTGGCTGAAACGTCTGGATTTTATGAAAATTCCAGATGATTTTGATCTGTAACTATTTTAAAGAACTTTTCTGCCATTAGTATAAAAAAATAAAAAGAATTTAAGTAAATTAGTTTTACTTAGTATTTTCTTTATTAATGTTCAAGTCTTTTAATGTTTCATTTAAGTTTCAATATTTATAACTTTTCTTTAAGTTACAAATATTGAAACTTATATTTATAATATTCTTATATTAGAATGTAAACAAGAACTTTCACATATAACATTAAAATACTATATTATATATTTTAAGTTTATAATTTACTAAAAAATATTTCCCCTGACTGCTTAATGTTTTCCATTTTTTTAAGTACTTCTTTTTCAAAAAAAACTTCTTAAACATGTTTTACTGTATTAATTTTTTTCTGAATTTGTGTTCATTAAACATTATTATTCAGTATAAATCAAAAAGTGTTTATTTTAAGTGTGTTAGGTTTAAATTTTCCAAAGAATATTGTTTAATGTTTGCTTTTAGAAGTATGTATTTTATGCTGTTTTAGTTAATGCTTTTCTTTGCATGCATGGTGATGTTTGTAAATTTTCATTATATCATCAAAATATATTTACTTTATCACATGAAGACTAATGGCGAAGAACGGTTTATATCCATTAGAGATGATTCTATAAAAAACTAATTTTAAGTTATGAGACTGCTCGAGCATACTATTGAAATTTTAAAACTATACACAAATATCACAAGTATCTGTTTACATTCCCCAAAAATTTCGAAACAAAATTTACAATTTTCGATGATGAAAAAAAAAAAGAAAAACAACTGTTTTTCCTCTAAATTCCTCTCTCATCAATATTTCCTATATAGTATTCTCATCGATTTCTTTTTTTCTTTCCTCCACTCATTTTCTTTTCTTTGGTACATACAAAATTTTGAGGTGAGGTAATTAATAAAATTCTTGTGACTCCTGACTGCAAAAAAAACTTCAAGAACTGTATATCTTGATGTTTAACAGCATTTAAGGAGTCATTAGTGCTGTAAAGTTTTCTTCTGGGGTTTTCTAAAAATTCTTTGGCATCATTGTTTCCCGAGCGTACAGACAAAAACGGCTTTTTCCCAGCACGGATTACCTTTAATTTGTAATAACTTTTGGGGAGAACCGAATTTGTCAAAACTTAGTTATCTTCTAAATGCAACAGATTGCAATTTAATGGTCATTTTTATGAATAATGGACATAAACCATTCTTCTCCCTTAATCTTCATATATTAAACTATACATTCCTTTTCATTCTTGTATATTGTTACATTATTAATTTATTAGTTTTTCATTTTAACTTTATTCATCATTATTTAATTAATATTCCCTATAAAGCAGTAAATCTCTTTATTTTGTTTCTGGTTTTTATTATTGTTTTAGAGTGATGATATAAAGTAATAGTTAAAAGAAGCAATATTTTTTTAAAAAATATATGATTGTCATTAAACGTTGTTTCTGTATTAATTCAATTATTTGGTTATGGAACATATCTGTGATCACTTGTAGTGAAAAGGTTAACTTGTAGGATGTTATTCAAGTTACATTACCATTTTTAGAACTTAAAAATTAATATATTATTTTTGAATAATTATAAAACTTTTTATAAATTGAAAACAAAAACTCAATATTTCCATGGAAAGAAATTAAATTTGTTTTTCATGTATAATATAAATACTATATTTTTGTTTTGAATTTGATGCAATCCGAATTGTAAAAAAATTTTCAAAGAAAATATTTGGGTAAAATTTATTGTCTATTAAAAATTTTTTTTTTTTTAAGGAAAAAAAAATGGTTCTCTTATACATTGTTAGTTTGTTAGAAACAGTGACAGAATAACTGGTAGGAATATAAAAGTTACGAATTCACTGCTGTTGCTTATCCTAATTGGTCTAGCTAATAGGCCAGACCAGCTAATGAGTTCTTATACATTCAAAAAATCAAAAACAAGAAGAGATCTTTACTTCAAATCTTCTCTCTCAAGTCCCAGATATGAGAGGAGATGATTGGGTGTGAAATTAAAGTAATGAAAAAACGGGAGATTTTACAGCTCCTGTTCGCCAAGTGGCGTGGAGCACGGTGAGATTGAAGATTGACCTCACTCTGATTTCACCTACTAATTTCAGCCAGGTACAACCATTGTATGACTTTCATGCCTAGGTTGGCCCTACCAGGAATAGAACTTTCAAAGTCAATTGTGCATTCTCGACAGTCGGAATTTATTCATTTAGCATAAAAAGCAAACAATGTTTTTTAATACCATTGTTGCAAACAATGTTTTTTTTAATGTTATGGCAATGTTGTTAATGTTTTTTTATTGTTATAATTTGACAATTTTTCATTTAACAAAATTCTTTGGTTGATATTTGTTATATTATATTTTTTAGTTATCTTAAATAGCATTTATATTTTGTCACTCTATGCATTAAATTTAAAACACCATTAATTCAGTTTAACTTTAAGATGCATATTTGAAATTACAATTTAATCACTACAAAGTTTTGAGTCTAATTAAATTTTATGTTCATGATCATATCTTTCTCATTGTTTATCTTTTCTTCATTTGCATTTTATGAACTTCATTCATTCTCTTATGTAATCTCAAACGATGCTGATGATGCAGATTTTTTTCCCCACTGAAATAGCTTTTAAGGGAAGGAAAGAAAATATGATGTTTTAATTTTAAGTAATATTAAATAAAACATACTAGTGTATGTTAAGTTAAATATTTTATTACTTTGCATGATTCACATTTATGTTCAGTTCAAAAAAATATTATTTTTGTGTAAGTAAATATTGTGTATATTATTGATATAAATATTACACTCAATAGTTAAAAATTCATCTCTCATGCATATCATAATTATGTCAATGATAGTGTAGTTTTTCTGCATTTGTGTCTTAATGATACATAATTGTTTCCTAGAGTTGACTAAAGTGGATGTTTTTGAAAATTATTGATAAATCTATGTTCTATGAAAACACTTAAGCATTTCTTTATTTTCCTGCAGGGGCACTATTTAAGTATTAAGAATCATTGTTTTGCATTCACATATTGCTATTTACTTTTATAGTTTTGTCTGTATCGAGAGAAGATATTGCATTTATTTTATGTTCCTCATATGAAACAAATATAATTATATATTTTTTATGTTTACAAGTTGAGTAAACAATTTAAATTTGCTAAATTGATATGTTTAAATATCAAATTTTAATGCAAGATAAAATTCTTAATTGGAATTTCAATTTTTTAAAATTTCTACAAGTTTTTGTTATATTATATTCCATTCTATTAAAAAACTAGTCAATTTCCCAATTTTCATTGAAGTATAAGTATCATTCTTATTATTTCATTTTAATGTCATAATTGCTTAAAATAGATATCTGTTACAGCCAATAATGCAAGAACTCAGAGGAAAAACATGTTAAGTAGATTTGTACAAAATAAATAAATGTGAAATCATGTTAAATAACACTTAGTTGTTAGAAAGCACACAAGTTTCTGCAATTAACTTATGATCAGGTTTCAATGTAGAACTTAGTGCCTTGTCTTTAAATAAGATGGTCTTAAAGTAAAAAATGTTTTGTAATCAATTTTCTGATGGTTTCTATTTTTTTCTAAAGCTGATTTTCACGAATTCTTTAAAAAGTAACTTAGCATGTGCTTCTCCTAAGTTCTTCATTTAATATTTGTATAACCTTATTTTTGTTTATCGCTAACAGTAAGGAATTGATCTGTGTAACGGGTATGTTGTTCTTTAGGTGTTTAATTTCCTATCCTTGTGGTTTTACTCAGAAGACAAAAAAATCTAGGCATCTTTTTTTAAACCCTTTCGACTAAGCTCAGCTCTCTTTGTGTTATCAGGGTGCGTAGTGTTTTTAAAAAAGTGCTTATTTTTGATTTACGTTTTTTAAAAGTCCCTTTAAAAAACGTAAATCAAAAATAAGCACTGGTGCTTTTTTTTATTCTGGGTTTGTAAAAAGTGCTTAATTCTCTATCTTTTAAAAAGAGATTTTTTCTTTGCTGTGTCGATTGTAGTTCTAAATTACAAATAGTACATTATTTTCACAATTTTCTCAGCTATATTTATCAGAAACTAGTTATTTTGTCATGATTATATAAAGTGTTTGAAAATGTTTTTGAATTTTATTGATTGTTTATAAATTAAGAACTTTAAACGATAGAAACAGAATTTTTATTAATGCACAGATCCTAATTATGATTTTTCTTTAAAAAGTTATTACAAAAGTTTTTTGAGTTCCAAGAAAATACTTAAAAGGTGCTTATTTTAATTTATTTTTTAAAAAATCTGGCGATGCACCCTGGTTATATGAGAAATGAGGAAATTGTTAGCTTGGTGTCCGTTACTAACTTAGCACTACCCCTAGTACAAATTGTGGAAGTTAAATTTTTGATCACTGCTCATGTTACCCTTGAAACAACTAAATAGCAATCAACTTAGATATCTCATAATTTTTTTTGGAAAATCAAATTATGAAATTTTTATTTATTAAATACTAGCTGTTTTAAAATCGACACTCAATTTTTTAAGGTGGTTGTGGCCGAAATAGACATTAACACCTTCGACTTAACATTGGTGAAATTAAGGCCTAGTTTAAGTTTGCATAATAGTTTTATTCTCTCTATATAATTAAATTGTTCATTCCAATTGTTTTGACTGCATTGATATTCTAAGAGCATGACATGTGACAGGCACCTCATATTGTTCTCGTCAACGTTTTCGCAATTATTTCAACCCCAATCTATTTCGGCGTACCGTCAGTTCGTAACGTAGGAAAACGCCATTCGTTTTACATGATTCAAAATTTCATGATTTTTGACAATTGTCAAAAACTTGCCAACCCTGCCTAATTATGATATTTTTGTGCTTAAAAATATTTTTGAGTGCTTTGAAGGTGCTCATTTTTTGTTGAAAAATTTTACTACGCACCCTGTATTAATATAATGCATATTCATAATAATGATGTTTGCATTAGAAATTTCTGCTGTGGTTCCTTGTCTTTTGAGTATGCATCAAAATTGAAAGATTATGATCTTCAATTCTGTTGTGGATAAAGAGTTCCTCTCCAATAATAATATGTATAATTATTTAAAGGCTAGAATGGTTGTAATAATAATATATATTCAATTTTGTTTACTTTAACTGTAAGGTATTGTCCTAACATATTGTTTATTCAAGAATAAAATTTACTACCTAACTGTGTTATTCAGATATTTGAATTTTAACACTTCAGAATAGCTTTATTTTCTGAGTTAAGTGCCCTGTGTGCATTTAACCGGTACTCCGAACACTGATGTTTCTCCTAATCTATCCTCAGAAGATATTAAAATATCGAATAAATTAATATCAAATCGAATATTACAAATGTTAAAGACATTCACCGATGAAAGTCGACATATCCTTCATTTCGGTCATTCACTGTAACATATGCAGGTATACGTGAGCATATACATAGATCTGGTGAATTTGGCTTCATGATTCCCATAACGAATAAGTACTGCAATTAGTGTTTCCCGAAAATTAGGGTGAAGTAGTGCGAAGTAGTGCCTAACTGTGAGTAGCGCTTTAATCATTTTTTGCCTGTTTTGCGCAATAAAACCAAATTTTCACCAAAAAATTCATCTTTTGTACACTTGAAAGTATTTATCAAAAATAGTTAACTCTGTGGAATTAATTGGGCGTGGGGATTTCAAATCTGAAATTAGTTTTGCTCCTAAAGCTGCATTTTTTATATGAAGTGATATGTTTTAGTCTTATTACTTTGTCGAAATGAACAAATTTAAAAATGTTATGTATGAAACAGCGGGTCGCATAAATGTTGCGCCAAACGTTTAGAACAGTTGGCGCATAAGAACAAATTCTCGGAAATGTGTCGTATGTGGCTTGGGGTAACTCTATTATGACCTGTTCGGAAGCACACAAAGAAACAGCTCGTAATAGTGACACATATACCATATGTATAGTGACATTTCCGGCCATGGGTCCCTATACAATTTTAAACTGATGATGTACTCTCTTCCTAGAAGTTCGTCGCAACATTTACCCGTTCTCCTTTTATATGTAACGTAATTAAACCTCTACATTTCGGTAAAAATATAGTCTACAAAAAAACTAGCTTGAAGTGAGAAATCGATTGCAGAATAGAAATCAGCACTAAGAAAGAATATAAAATCTGTAGAAAAATATCATGCAACAGAAAAGGTAGATTTTTTTTTTGTTTAAAAATTTTAAAAATACTATATATATTAAGGGACGTCATTACAGGTCAGCATGCATATTTAAATGCATACAAATTAATGAATGTCAACAAATTAGAGTTAAAATGTTGCACTATGTTTCCGACCAAAAACGTATTTTTAAAACCTTTAAAAAGTCATTGAATACTTTTTTAAGCAAGAGGTTTTCGGGAAATAACTCATGTTGTATTTGTTGATTGTGTAAACTTGCTTATGAATTTCTTGAACTATGTTGATTGTATCTTGGATTTATCACATAGCAAAAATTCTTGCAGTATACATAGTGTTTATGGTTTATATATAAACATGTGAAACAACGTGGTAATCTTAGTTATTCTTTATTTATCAGCAAAAGATAGTATTGTTTTCAATCTGCAAGCAAATTTAAATATTTCTTCATTTTCTTTGGAAGCTGTAGATATTTAATGCCGTAAGGAAGTTGCCAATTTTCATTCAATCTGTCTCTGATGACATATCTAAACAGTAAAGTAATGAAGGCGTTAATTGTCTAGTTTATGTCTAACTAACTTTAAATTCATTACATCTCTTACGAAAGATTACTATGCGTAATAATCAATTATAACATGGTAATGATAATGGGAGGTGGCGAATCGTTTGTTTAATTGTTAACGGGGCGGAGCCTTTTAACTGTTTCGATTTGATGTTTATGTTTGCCTTATAAGTAAGGTGAACTCCGTAGCAAAGAAAGAGGTTCAACAAGCAGAGATGATTGTGCTCCGGAAAAAATCTGGATTTTTCGCTAACCACGATCCGGAAGTTTCCGGATATCAAAGGTTCAGAAGTTTCAAGAAATCATAGATCACATTTATGTATAAAAATTCACACATATTTCATTTAAAAATATTAGAACTAGAATTTATACTGGGCATTTAGTCATCCACATTTGTAAATATTTTTTTCTGGTAGAATAATAAATGTGATTAGAGATAAAATTTTTTGTTGTTGTTGTTGACGTGTGCCTGTTTAGGCAGAGGGGGTGCGATTGTTCTTGTTTTTCAGTGGCGCCATCTATGGCTACGAATTCGACTTCTGACGCACCATACGTCACACCTGTTTATAGGGCGGACCCATTTATTCATCCACAGATCGTAATTTTGACCTGAAGCAGAGAACGATCGATCTCCAATCCAGTACCTGATTTTGTAAATAAACAATCATAAATGTGTCACTGTGGTGCTGTCTCTTCTATTGTGCTATCAGTCCTCTTCTACTTATAAATACTTATTCATTTAAATTATGCTCATATAATTTATTCAGAATGTCATGTTTTGAAAATATCAATAATTTAATTTTATAAGGACATTAATTTTTTGAAATACGTCATTAATGATTTTAATCAAGAAATTTTCAGGAATTTTGAGTTGGGCTCACAATCACCCCTGAACCAGTTATATTACGCAGCGAGCTTTGCTTTGTGCATTTATGAGAAAACTAAAACCTCTTCGGACGCGTCAAAACCGGTTTTTAATTACATTCAGAGCAATTCTTAATCCATGCATAATGAAAATTTGGAAATAATGTGACTTCTATCAAGCTCAGTCACTGATGACATCATCTGGCCGTGATACGATATACGTGGTTTTCTTTTGTTGTCGTTGGCTGTAAGGCCTAGAATTCGACTTCTGTCACACCCGCTTAAAGGGCGGACCCATGCATCCATTTATTCATCCACAGATTGTAATTTTGATCTGAACCAGAGAACGATCAATCTCCAATTCACTACCCCCAGAGATATAATTTGTTATGGGAACATGGAGGACTTCTTGTACCGACAAATTTAATGAGGCTTTCTTTTATTTTTATTATTTCTTTTCTTTTTACCATACCTGTGACAATATGATTGGTTGACCGTGTAAAGTTACCCACAGACGGCGTCGGGGGTTAAGGTTCGTCGTAAGACTTCCAGGTTGTTACTTCAGATTGATTTTTTCGCCCAAGCTTGAAAAAAGCGCTCTATCCAATATTAATATGTCCCGCAGTGGACTGATCGTTAAGACACGGTTCCCAGCAGATCACCGAAGTCAAGCATCACTGGCTACGGTCAGTGTGCGGGTGGGTGACCACTTGGATCAGTCTGCGTAGGGACCGAGGGTGTGCGGTATGGGTTCTCGTTAAACTGTGCTACCGTAAAGTGCTCGACTTCGCGCGCAGGTCGTCGGGCTACCGAAGCGGGGGTGCCATCCCTTCCGCAGAGGATCAAAATTGTGATGGCATGTCTTCGGATCATCCTCTGGGATGTTTCCCAGACCGTCGCCAATAGCCCATTGTGCAGCTCTAGTGCGACGTAAAGTAACAACAACAACAATATTAATATACTTGTAGCGTTCACAATGTAACGCAAAATTCAATTAGCAATTTAGCTTTCAACAAAACAAATAGCAAATGAATTCGGAAGACTTGCTACAATGCTACCCAAAAAATAACAAACAACGAGATTTTACTCAAATATAGCCAAATAAGTAATAACGCTCAAAACATGGCAAACCTTACACTTTATTTATATTGTAATATTAATTTTCTTATATTTGTTTCATGCTCACAGCCTGCTAGAGTTTGTAAGTTACAGAAAACCCTTATGAACGGTAGAATTACGTGTAAATTAAAACACAAATCACAATAAAACTTTTGTGGGAGTGGTGAGTTGTTATAGACAATGTCAACCTTCGTCTATGCAAAGGTACCCCAACATAGAATCGAGTTAACATGTCTTATATACTAGTGAATTGGGTTACACTACAGTACTTCCCCACCAGGATTATATCTGTGGGCCGGGATAGCCTGGTCGGTAGGGCGCTGGGCCCATGTCCGAGAGTTCGTGGGTTCGAACCCCACCGGCCGTGGACTCCCCGTGTAGTTGGTGACTGATGCACGTTAAATTCTGTCGAGTCGCAAAGTCCTCCATGTTCCCATAACTAATCAATATCTCTGGATGTACTGGATTGGAGATCAATCGTTCTCCAATTCTGGTCAAAATTACGATTTGTGGATGTATGAATGGATCCGCCTAATAAACGGGTGTGATGTATGGTGTGGCAGAAGGCGAATTCTTGACCATATATGGCACCACTGAAAAACAAGAACAATCGCACCCTCTCTGCATAAAATGGCATACGTCAACAACAACAATTACATCTGTGATAAAGTGAGATACCACTAGTTGATTCATTGCTGTTTTGTGAGAAGGCGGGAGAGCTGTATTAAGATCATCGTACTTTTTGAGTGCTGATTGTTAGGGTGGTGTATTAAGTTCACGATCGTGGTCGTTCCTGTGTTGCCATTAGCAGTCGAGTGAATATGTTGTACGTTGTGTGTGATCGAGAGTGAGTAGCAACAGGACGAGGAGGGAGATAATGTCAAAAGTAACAAGTCAACTGTTCAATGTGAACCATCCCTCGAAGTAGGCGTTTTCAGATCGAAGTGAGAGTTGCTGTCAAGATAGGCGTGTTCATATCGAAGTGGGAGTTACTGCCAAGGTAGGCGTCTTCACATCACGTCCGAAGGTTACCAATGTGGGGATGGTAGATGGTAGCTATCGATAATGTCAACCTTCGTCTATTGAGTAAACATGTAAATTGCGATTGTATTTTTGCAGTGGTAGATACACTACACTTTTAAGCGTGTTCACACATAGACCCGTAAGCATAACATAAGCGGAGGGTTATCTAAATTTCTCCCGGTTTTGGGAAACCTGTTGTTTACATTCAGTCAATCACCCATAGAGCCCTGAAAAAAAAACTAGGGGCTGGACTATGACTGAGTGCATCTGGATATTAACGATTTTAGCCATTTGACAAAAGTATTAAGTAAGCAATGAATGAAGAATGAAATTGTCCCAACCTGCAATAATGCTTCAATTCAATTGGACAATCACATCGTTTTTTCAGAATGGGTAAAAGTTCATCGACTATCCTATGAGAGAGAATCCAACCACTGCTCAATTCTTCCATTCGGTGATTGTGGTAAATTTTCAAGTCGAATTCCAGCTGCTTCCTTTCCAAACGTTTAACCACTCGGAGAATGATTGTGAATGTCATACACAAGTCTTTCAGGTATTTTTTACTCCTAAAATTATAAATGTGCTCTTCCTTGACTTTGCCCTTCTCAAAAGGCTCAACAAGACCAAACCAGAGAGATTGGATGAAATTTTGTAAAGTGTCCTCCAATGCGAAACTAGCGCCATGACGAGATGAAGAGGGAGTTATAGCAACATTTTCTAACCTAAATTTAAAAATAGTTTTGACATTAAATAAAAATTTTACAGCTACGTCGCACTAGAGCTGCACAATGGCCTATTGGCGACGGTCTGGGAAACATCACTGAGGATGATCTGAAGACATGCCATCACAAATTTCGATCCTCTGTAGAGGGGATGGCGCCACCGCCTCGGTATCCCGACGACCTGCCCGCGAAGTCGATCACTTTACGATAGAACAGTTTAACGAGGACCAATATCGCACACCCTCGGTCCCTGAACCGACTGATCTAAGTGGTCACCCACCCGCACACCTGAAATTTTACAGCATATCTCTAATAGAGTAGTGATGTTTTAATAACCTAAATTTTAAAATGTGTTGGTATTGAATCGAGTTTTATTACATAATAGTTTTCATTAAATGGTACCATCGCGATCGCAACGCTCGAATACGTCATCTGGGGACAGGATCGGTTCTATGTCTTGACCGTAATTTTGATC
>NC_092208.1:76062846-76096302 GCF_043381705.1 Parasteatoda tepidariorum
TATATAATATATAATATATATATAATATATAATATAAAAATATTTTTTTTAATTTCCACGACGTTTTTTTTAGAGATATGTTCAATATAGTCTTTAGTTCCATATCGTTTCTAAACTTAAAAGTATGTCCCGCAGTAGACTGGTCGTAAAGAAACCGACCTCAGTAAAACATCGAACTCAAGCATCACTGGCTGCGGTCAGTAAGCGGGTGGGTGATCACTCTGATCAGCATGCGAAGGGACTGAGGGTGTGCTGTATCGGGTCTCTTTAAATTGTTCCACCGTGAAGTGCTCGACTTCTCACTCAGGTTGTCAGGCTACCAAAGCAATGGAGCCATCTCCCCTGCAGGGGATCAAAATTGAGATGGCATGCCTTCGGATCATCCTCAGGGATGTTTCCCTGACCGTCGCTAATAGCCCATTGTGCAGCTCTAGTGTAATTTAAATAACATACCTACCTACCAAACTTGAAAGTTTTTAATCTCTTTGAAAATCAAGGAATCTTTGAATCTATCTTCTTCCATGACTCTCCGCTTGCTAATGGTGAAAGCTTGCGAAGTGTTGGCATAGGTAGAGAGTTCTGCTCTATGCCACCTATAGCCCATTTCGATAGCCAATAAAAATTTTGAAAGATACTTTGGAAATATTTTACGTAACCCAAGTATATAAAATCAACAATTGCTTAGTTCCGCAAAGTGATGAATTCCAAGCATAAAAAATCGATTGCCTGAATCCATGTTGCAAAACAGAACACGAGCATTAAATAATCAATTACTTTTATAAGTTCTCAAATTATAAAAACACGAGCTTTGAAATAAATTATCCGGCTTCATTTTGCAAGTTAAAAATATTAATTAGCAATTATTGAAATTTGAGGAATTAATATAATTGGTACTTTAACTTTACAGTATTTTCAACATATTAACTTTACAGTATTCGAGAATTAAAAATTTCATTATTTAGTTTCATGTTTTAAACATCACGAATTATTGAAATTTTAACATATAAAATCAATTAATTACCTGGCTCCATATTGCAAATATCTCAAAAGTGGTTTCCATTGCCATGAATCTGCTGCAACGAAAACAGGTGGCTTTGGTATGCAGCTGTAAACGCTTACATCAATCATTCTCTTGCCCCTATACATGAGTTTTGACTGCCGAGCATGTTTCAAGAAATATGAGAGCACGTCTTCCCGTTTGGTCTGAAATTTTCTTCCATAACGAAACACCTCAGGTTTGAAAAGAACAGTGAAGTGAAGAGGACCAAATGCAAACCAGATCTCATAAATCAAATCTAAAAGCTTTAAAAACATTACAGTTGGACTCTTACAACTAGAGAAGAAGTGAAGTGATTTAGCCTAACCTTGTGTTTTAAATGAGGTTTAATTAGATACTTGTGAACGACGTCACGTGTATGTGTGTCAAATGTGATTGGCTTCTAAATGGACAAATGCTGCGATTTACCTACGATGACGTCACTTGTCGGTATCCAAATATAAATATTTAAAAACTACGTTTTTCAAGCTGACTAATAAAATAATTCTATTGTTGCCATAAATGTGAGCCAATTTTTTGGTGAATTGCTTGAGCGAAGTTCATGGTTAATGCTGTGTATCCTTTGTGCATTCACTACGCTAGAATACACCATTTGGGGAGAACATCGGTTCCATGTCTTGACCCTCCCCCTTCCATTCTCATCTCAGTTGTATAAGAGTGCACATTATATTTTCCCATTCCATAATATTTCTTCGTATATAATAATCAGAAATGTTTTCTAAAATTTCCAAGACGCTTTCTTTAGAACCATGTTTAATGCATTTTTCAGTTCCATATGGTTTCCTAAGTTAAAAGTTTTTAATCTATTTGAAAATCAAGACCGGAACTAGCGTAATTTCTTCTTTTATAACTATCCACATGCTAATGGTGAAATCATGTAAAGTGTTGCCATAGGTATAGTGAGCTCTGAGCTGCGCCACCTGTAGCCCATTTCGATTGCCAATTGTTAAAACTGTTTTTTTATTCCATTTTTTATTTAAATGACAAAAATTTTGCATTGTCAAAATTTGCTGAAGATCTTAAACTCAACTTCAATGCCGCTAAATCAATCACTACCTTTTTTACAACAAATAAAGACCTATATATCTATCAACCTAAACGGATGCTTGAAAACCAAAATCTTGCCTATGAAGAGCACCCAAAGTACTTGAGATATATCCTTGATCCTGAATTTACAAGTATCAAACACATTGATTGCATAGTTTTGAAGGCAAGAAAATGTCTAAACATTCTTAAATATATTGCAGGTAGAGACTGGTGAGTTCTCGCCTCTACCCTTAGAACTACATATCTTGCACTCATCAGACCTATTCTTGAATATGGCTTTCCAGTCTAATGCTGTGCCACAATTTCTAACTTGAAAATATTAGATCAAGTTCATCTGAGTGCAGCTCGGATAATTACAGATTTAAGAGGAGCTGCCCTTCAGAGAGATAGTCCTTTTCGAAGCTTATTTAGAGCCTCTTCAAATTCGAAGACAGGTCAGCCTTACAGAATACTTTAGCAAACTTTACAGCTATGGCTCTCTAAACAATACCTCAAAGTATCTTTGTAATTGAGGAAACCACCAGAGACTAAAGAAAAATAGCACTTTTTGTCAGGCTTTGTCTCAAAATGCTATTGCTAAAAATGTTGAACCACATTCTCTTCATTTCTGCATGACTCCAACAGAAGATTTTTCCAGGGTTCATTTTCATTACAACCTTTCCTCCTCAATCAATAAAAAGAACACTTTACCGGAACATCTTAGACAACTAGCCTTGAAAATCATAAATAATATCCCTAGAAGTGATATTAATTTGTATACCGATGGCAGTAAATCTGACAATCTTGCAGGTAGTGGCATTTATATTGAAACACCTAGCAAAACTTTTACTCTTAGTTAACGTAACCCAGACTTCTGTTCCGTTTTTAGAAGTGAATTACTAGCAGTGGATGAAGGGCTTGAAGCCATTTTGACGGAAAATAATTATGGAAATCTCAGGATTCTGACTGATAGCCGAAGTTCAATGGAACATCATAATAATTGGATCTATATTGGTGATAAGACAAGTATATCTATCCTTCACAAGTTGAAGTGCATCTCACTTCAACATGATATTCATTTCCAGTGATTCCCATCCCACGTGGATAGATTTGGTAACGAGAAGGCAGAATGTCTAGCAAAGGACGGTTGCAGTCTGCCTATTTCTGCATCTGATGAAATTACCTACTTAGAACTTTTTTCTCAGATTAAAAAATTAAATAGGAGGATTTGGCCGGTGCCTCTCACTCATGATTGGTATAGGGCTAGTAAGCCGGGGCAGTCGTTGATTCTTCCATGCGACAGAAAAACCAATACTTGCCTTTCACGCCTTGCCAGTGGGCATCTAAAATGTCTTATTTTTTCTCAGGGTATGAAATCCTACCCTCTTCGCCCAAAATTCCACCAACACCAGGCTTCAGCTGAACATATTTTAAGCTGCTTGAGACTTCTTCGGGAAGAAATTTACACTTCTCCTTGTTTCCGACTTTTTACGTCAACGGATTTATGGACCTGATCTGACGCCGTCAGACCTTTGGAGATAAGTAACAATAACAACAGCATTTAAATGGCAAAATATGATATTACTTATTTTCTCTTTTATTTATTCATTTATTTATTTAATTTTTGTAGGGCGTTAACAAATAATACCAAAGAATTGTGCCTGTTAGCTTATTTGTGTTGGAAAGTGGTAAAATTTCCGATTGTCGATAAATTCTGCTAATAGCCGTCAACAATAGAAACTTGTATTAATATCTGGTTCATAGTTTCAGTTAACACTCTAGTCAAAACAGCTTTCATAAACTGACAGATTGACACAAAGAGAGTTTAGTAAAATGTAATGGAAAACTTTTAAAATAAAAGACAAAGCAAAAATTTTAAATTGTATATTGATTTACCTGAGTGATTTTTATGCTTAGAATTACTGGCCATATTGAATTTTAACTGAACAAAATTTTAATAAAAAGACATTTATCTCATTATTTCATCAGGTTTTAATCATAACTTCTTTTCTTTATTTCAATTTTTTTTTTACATGAAATATCTTGAGCTCTGTCGCTGATTCGGGTGTTTCCCTTAATGTTACATTTTGTTTTGCGACGCAAAAAGTGATTTAGCAACTTAGTTGCAAATATGTGTTGAAAAATGCTCAGGGATCGCAATGGAATAAAAGAATTAACATTCGATAATTAGTACGAGAATCATTAATGGTTAATTTTGTAGCAAAAATTACAATGCAGGATTGCAACTAAGCAGATTTGAAATTTAGCGAGCTGAAAGGTTATTTTTGCTAAATAACTTAACACAAAATTTTTTTAAAATTCTTATTTATTTGAAAGTTTTTGTAATTTTAAGAGCTTTGATTGCAATTTTTTTTCTCTTAGCATGATGAAATAAGAAAAATATTTATAAGATTCGGTTATTAGTTCGAGAATTATCAACTGTTAAACTTGATGCAAAAAATACCATGTGATCTGATCCCCTGTCGGCTAGAATGCAACTACACTTTTGAAATTTGACGTATTGAAAAGACCCCTTTTCATTTATGAACATAGCGTGACTTTTTTTCGATCAAAAATTGCAATTTGTTTGAAATTGCTTTTTCTGGAATGTTTTTTTAACTTTTCTTTATTCTCTTTAAATAATGATTATTTATACATCGTGGTCGGAAAATACATATAGCTTTCTTAAAATTATCATTTCTTAAGCTCGCGCTTGACTTAATAGCAAAACTAACTCTTGGGATATTCATCCACTTTTAGATGCACCTGGATAATTTTTTTTAAAATTTTTTTCCGCACATGCGCTGTATAAAGCAACTACTTCAATTACTCTTATCTGTTTTTCCAGATATTTTCTCTTATCTGGAGCAGTTTTTATCATTATTTTTCTAATTGTAAAACAATAATTTCGTTATCAGTTTAAAATGGATTCAAACGCTTTGTTTAATTTTTTTTTAAATATTTAGGCTATAGCAAAAGTGGCACTAGACCTAGTATATACTTCGGACATTTACCAAAGGTCTAGTCATACTAGGTCTGGTTAAGTGCCATTGCCCGGTATGCATTTGCCCGGTATATCCTATACTGATGTTTTTTTAAAGTCAAGTGCCATTGCCCGGTATACCCTACACTGATGTTTTTTTGAAGTCAAGTGCCACTGTCCGGTATTCATTTGCCCGGTATACCCTACACTGATGTTTTTTTAAGGTCAAGTGCCACTGCCCGGTATACATTTGCCCGGTATACCCTACACTGATGTTTTTTTAAGGTCAAGTGCCATTGCCCGGTATATATTTGCCCGATACTCCAAACACTGATGTTTCTTCTAATCTATCGTCAGTAAGTATTAAAATATCGAATAAATGTAATTATATCCACGAATAAATTAATATCAAATCGGATGTAATAAATATTTCGGGCATTCACCAAAGCGACTAATTTGATTGTCAACATTCACCGGTGAAAGTCAACAACCACCGATTTCGGTCATTCACAGTAACATGCACATCATTTACATAATAACCTCATCAGGACGATTATTTCATACTTTGCCTAAATAGCATCCGGCATTTCAAAAAATAAAAATAATTGGTTTTGTTGGCGATAATCTCGTAAGGCGATAAAGAATCATGCGTAGTACAGGTAAGGTAGATATTAACCTTAAAGGAAAAATGGATGAATACCCCAAGGAACCTAAAGAAAGAGATTAAATGTTGCCAGGCATAATAAATCTTAACATTTATGCTGATATTTTTAAGATCATAAAAGGCTCAGATGAGAGATGCAAACTTTCTAATTTGAACTAGTATTGACTTTATACTTGACCGTGTTTCATGTTCTCAACGGTAGAGGGCAGTATTTGCAGAAGTTGTTTCAACTTCCGGTAGAAGATTCGCTTGTATTAGAAAATGAAAAGAAAAAAATATTCTCGTTTTGCTATTTAGTCAGAGGAGAACAGCAAGACTTTTTGTAGGGTTCATTTTTCTTAGGTTACATGGTGAATATGATATATCGTTTTAGTATATTGTTAACAAGTAAAATTACTTTATATTTATTATTTCTTACTGTTTCACAAATGCTGTATATCTAAGTTTAAATATTTTTTCAAGTTAAATTGATTATTTTTCAAATCCAAGTAGTCCTTAATTTTTTTATGATTAATTAACATATTAACCAAATGATCTTACATGAAATGCTAATCATCATATATTTTATGAACAAAGTTATTTTTCTCTTTTTAAAATACCGACTTCAAAAAAAAGAAGGAAAAAAAAAAGATTATAAACAAAGTTATTTTTCTCTTTTTAAAATACCGACTTCAAAAAAAAAAAAAAAAAGGATAAATACAAGGGAACTTTTAAGGTTGTTGAGTTTATCCTCCTGGAGTTTTGAAAGAATATTAATCATAAGTTTCCTCACGTACCTCACACACTAAATGGTTGTTCTCGACTTGCAGTCTATAGCAAAGTTCCATAATACCCTCAATGAGCACATATTCACGCATTGGTATAGAAAATACGTTTTTGCTGCTTTTGAAAGTTGAAAGCATTTCCGCTATCATATCTTCCCCGTTGCTTTCATTACAGGCACTGTGTATGCTTCTAAACCATTGGAAAAGCTGGCATGCTTCAGGGTTGTGATTGGACGCTATAACATCGTAACTATATATATAGCCTGATGGGCCAAGTTCAATTTCGGAACTGCTCAGGATGAAATCTTGTTCTGCAGGAAAATCTATCACAATGTGCCTTGTCATGAAAGTTTTCAGATCTAATTTCCTTCTGGGTAAAACTGTAATTAAAAGTACAGATAATTTATCAAATGTTATACGTATCTGGAGAGTTATTATGAAGATTATACGTATTTTCATCAGTTCTTCTTAGCTTAAAGTGCATAAACTTTTGAACAGATTTTAGTAGTGTAAAGAGTTGTAGACATTTGAATAGTCAGTATGTTACAGTAATTAATCTAAGGAATATAGATATTTTAACAGATTTCAGGAGGTTTAAAAAAACATATACACTTAGACATGTAAGATTCCTTTTGTCGATGAATTTAAAAAAGAATCGTTGGTACTGCAACCATTCTGAATAATTAATGCGAACTATTTATTAAAACCAGCAAAATGCTTAATACTTTGACTAGGAACCGTAAAACAGCATTTCCCCATTGCTCCTCTATTCATGAAAGCTAAGCTGTTAAGTCAGTTCGTCAGTTAGTTTTAAGTCAGGATCAGTATCCGAAACCCTGATAATTGCTCAGTCTTTTGAACTGAGATCATGGCTATTGGAACTGCCCTTAATTATGCCCAGACAACTGATAATAATTGCATTTGGATATTGACCGATAGTAGGAGTGCTATTCAGTATTTCAAGAACTGGCCGTAAATATTGGATATTCCTGGCCAGGAGATTATGAAGCTTCTATCTGAGATCGGCCTGAAGACACCAATAAGCCTCCATGGATCCCATCGCACGTCGGGGTACATGGAAATGAGACAGCCGATGTGCTCGCCAAGAATGGCTGCGATCTTCCTATGGACTGTTTGAACCGTCTTACTCCCACTGAGATACACTCCCTGGGAAAACATCGTTTGATTCCAGTGTGGCGCTGTACTCCATCCCATCAGTGGTATGCTGGCAACCGCCCTGGTCAATCATTAACATGCAGCGGCTCCCGGCCTTTCCAATCGGCCATGGACAGATTTCGTAGTGGCCATCTTAAGTGTTTAAGGTTTCAAGATGGGGAGAAGACTTTTTAACCTTGTTCCTGCTCACAACCTGCTACTCCTTATCACCTTTTTTGCCTTGGTGCTTCCTATAAGCAGCTGCTGGTTGATCGGGACTTTCTGCAGATATATGGGGAACTGACGCGACGGGGCCTTCTGGACCTGGTCTAGGCTTTCCTTCTCCAGGGGATGTGTAACAACAACAAGCTGTTAAAAGAATGGAAGAAACACGAAGGGAATATTTCAATTCGCTAATTGTTGTGTATGGTCTCTCTATCTAACGAATTTCCTTTGCCAGTTATCTGCTGGAGTTGAGTCCATGACAATAGTTACAAAGTTGATCTATTTCTAGTAAGGATGTAGGGTAAGCGCTTAGGACAAGTTTTGACCGAGGTTGGCAAAAAAGTATCAAAAGCTTATCTTTCTGTTCCCATAGCGACAAACAACCACAGACTCTATGGGGGTTCTTTAGTTAGACAGACTATATGCAATACTGCAAAGATTGCTCAAATATTGACCAAACAGTGAAATACCCTCCTCACAGTAAGTAATAGTTTGATGACACCACGCGTTCGTCATTTCATTTTCTCTGTGAATATCTTTCTCAACTTTTATTACTTGTTCAGTCGGTTCTATTTTATGTTCTGTCGGTTCTGTTACGTAAGAAACTTTGTTTGCTTCTTTGTGTGGGAGCGAAAAACTCGTTTTGAAATCAGTGTTTGTTTAGATTCTTACCAAAGTTGTAGAAAATATTTAAGTTTTGGCTATAAGCTCTGTTAAAAGTTATGTCGCTGACACAAAATAAAAATATGACTAATTGTTCATTACATCGACTTGTTCTATCATTCCATACTATGATTTAGCATTCCCGGTATTGAACCCCGCCTGGGGAAAATTGTACCAAAAGTTTCCTACTATGCACAATAACAAGGGAAAAACGGTGTTTTGATGCAGGAAATCCTGCTTCTGAAAGTTCGGAAAAAACCAGAACAAAAGCTAATGAGAAATAATAAAAAAATATATAAAAAACTACATACAATTTTACTAATTATTCAAGATATTTCAGTATTATGGAAATTGCAACTCCAATTATTTATCAAAGATAATCTTTTTTTCAGCCCTTTTGATGAGAAAAAAATCTAATAATCAAAACTTCCAGTTCCTAAAGGTAAACAGTTAATTTATGTATACATCTAAAAATATAGAATAAATTAAAATATACCTGGTAACCCGGACATTTCAGAACAATCAAGAAAAGTCTAATTAATCAAAGAAATATAGAGCAATAAAAATTTTACGGTCTAACTGTAATTAAAATTTTAATTGTATGACTTGATTATAAAACAACAAAAATCTGACTGCAATTTTTTATTATAAATAGACTGCTTTCTAGTAATAATGAATTTTACGTAATTTAGAAACTAAGAATAAACAGCAACAATTATCAGATGTAAATAGTTTAAACAATGTATTTAACTATCTGCTTGATCGTTATATTAGATGCCATTATAAAATTTTTCTTGCAACAATTAGTTTTACATAACACTAACAGCTATAACAAGCGTAAAAAACATTATTAAGTGATCTATTTGAACATTAATTTTGGTAAATATGGGAAGGTAGGTTAAGAGGAAACTAAGATTTGAACGTCTGTTCGAAAACTGATCAATGTGATAAGGGTCAAAATTTACAAAGATATCAACTGTTTACAATGTATCGATTCAATCATTATGTACAATTTTTTTTATAATTAGATTTTTCTAAAAAAAATGTCAAAATACTCCACTGGGTAACACACTTTAACTCTATTGGAAATTATTATTATTATATTTTTAAAATTTTTTTTATTTCTTATTTCCAATGGCAGAGATTGACAAACTCTTAACAAGAAGAATAACCATAGATAAGAGAAAAAAGTCAATGACTCATTAGCAGATGCCTAGCACTCCAATATCTGCTCACTTCGGAGTCTCCGTGTACAGCAGAACATTCCATCAAGTGCTCCCTATCCATTACTTCGAATTTCTTACAGAGTGGGCAATTCGGACTCGTAAAAATACCAATGCGGTGGAGGTGGTCCGCAAGACAGTCATGACCCACCGCAGGTCTAAATTCTGCCACAGCCTTTTCACGGGACAATTGGAAATTTAGAAGTACTAGAATTCTGTCAACTGTCTTCAGGGGAGGGCAATTGCCCCGGGATTGCTAAGAGTCCGACCAAAATTTCTTGCAAAAATAAAGTCTTCATTAATTTTTTTTTAAAGAAAATTAAAGAAAATTCTTAATATCTATAGAAAATCTACAATTTTCCAATTTTCTATAAAGGGTCTTCATAAATTCTACAAAATATGAAAATAAGGCATTTTGTTTCTTGTGTCCTGGACCCGTAAAGCCTTTGTTAGGCCTTTAATGTATTTAAATCTCGCCTTCGCTGCATTGCAGCTTTCGTGGGCCTTGCATAAATATACATCAAGGGGAAGGGCAAGACCGGGTAGTACCCGGTCTTAACCCGCGAGCAGAGATTATCAAAACGAAACAGAACAGTGCTACAAGTGGACTAAATCCTTATTGTTTGTTAGGGTATGGATATGTAATAAACATATAATACGCTAGACTAAACATAATTTTTATAACTTTAATTACCAATAAATAGGGATAGCTTAAAAACAAGAGAACATTAAAGAGTTGACATAGTAAAACAAACGTATCTACATGGCCTGTCAAAATAGTAGGTCCTTCTTCTTGACTAGTAAAATGTAATTCAGAGTTTCCACACAATCGGGGTACCCGGTCTTACCGGACTCTCCCCTAAGTATTTGTGACATTACTCGTCAAAGCAACGGAAAACTGTAAATAAGTCGCATTGTTAAATGACTCTTGTAAAGCTGAGGATTCTTCCTCCACAGTCAAATTTGGGATAAAATGCTTAAAAAAGTTACTGATTAGAAGAATTATTGCTCTTCCAGACTGCAAATCATGATGTAAGCACGTATTCTGTATTCCATTTGCATTAGTTTTAGAATCCTAGAAAAAAAAAAAAGAAAATACACATAAGGGCTCAAATACTTAAGCTAAGAAGGAACAAAAACGCAATTGAAATCTATTGAAACACTCGTTGAAGTATCAAAACAAGCTATTTTTGTATTACTTGATGAAATTTAAGCGAGTTTTTAATAATCATTATAAACTATACTTTCTGTCCCCCTGAAACAGGTTTTGTACTCACACATTTTTCAATAGTGATTTGTTCGATTTTTTCTTCGTTTATATATTGATCTGGGATATCTAATATGTATCCTTTTTATTTTATTTATTTATTATTATTATTTCTTTTTGTACATCTTAGTGTAATACAGGAAGTTTCGACACCTATTCATTTATCCAATTTTAGTTTCAACGGTGCAAAAAATTGTTAAGAGTCCACCAATTGCTATTAATTCTTTATGTAATAATAAGTAAGTAAAATTGTTAAAAGTAAGAGATAGAAAATGGGACAGTACATTTCTTTTCATCACACCAAAGTGACTAGTTCACAATTTCCTACTTTGGCTTTTTTTTGTTTTTGATTGAGTTCTACAAAAGAATTCTTATCTTCATCGTTATTATTATTTTTCATTTATTTATTTATTTATAAATCACTACATATATATGTACAAATCTGGGTATTTTCGATATCTACTGTTTCATGTGATCGTAATTTAAAGATAATTTAGAATATTATTCACAATTGCAATATTTTAATATTTGTAATTCTATTTGTATAATTTATATATTCATGTGTGTTTGGACCTAATGGAATTTCAACTCACACTATCTCAATTTTTCCAATTAATGAGCTTCTTTTTCATCCATTTGTACACATCTGTAAAAAATATAAAACGAGCTTACCTACATTACATAAAAAACAATATAAATTGGTAGAGAGAGAAAATCAGGAATAAGTATTCTAAATGTAGTAAAATCGCATAAATAAGTCATCACTTTTCTTAATGCAATTTATAAAATATTGATTATATGAATGGAAATAATACGTGATATGATTAGCTTTTTGTGTCACAAAATTTTAATCTTGCGTTAATTTCGGGACACCCTGTCCTACAGTTGTCGTTGCAGTAACGTGTAGACGGGTGTGGTAAGGGGTATTCAATCGATGACTAATGTAAAATTACATTTAAAACAATAATAATAACATTGCAAAGGAAATTTTGTAATTTTTGTTTATTTTCTTTGTAAAGAGGAAAACAAAAATAATTTCAAATAAATGTCAATCATGTGGTGTAAATTTGACAAGTCTTTTTTTAGGCTTCATCAGAAGACTACTTTCAGATGCGTTTTTTCTGTCCTCGTGTATTTGTCTTTATCCTTCTCCATCTTGCCCCGCAACCTCAGTGGACTGATAGTAAAGACACGATATAGTAAAGACAACAACAACAACAACAACAACAATTAAAGACACGATTCCCAGTTAAACACTGTAGTCAAGCATCACTGGCTGCGACCAGTAAGCTGGGGGTTGACCACTTTGATCAACTTGTGCAGGGACCGAAGGTGCGTGGAATCGGACACTGTTCTAGCGTAAAGTGCTCGACTTCGCCCGTAGGTCGTTGGGGGAACCACAGCAGGGGAGTCATCCCCTCTGCAGAGGATCAAAACTGCTACGGCACGTCGTCGGACTATCCTCCACGGATGTTTTCCAGATCGTAGCCTATCTATCTTCTCCATCTTCAAAAGATAAGAAAATTTTTCTCCTTTAGAAGCGAAAGAATCACGTATACAAATTTGGAGGCGCTATTGAGAATATCATTAGTGAAATTAAGCGAGCTAGGAAGCGAAATTAAGCGAACGAGCTAGGAAGAGAAAAATGACGTCATTTTGACGTTACGTTTCTGCTCCTACTCCTCCGCATCTCTAATTTCGCACGCAGTGTGAAAAAACGGGGTTGAGACTTCAAATTTGATTTTTGGCTTATTTCTGAAATCTTGCGCGGACAAAAATAGGTAGACAGAAGCTTACCAAGATATACATAAATACAAACAGAACTTGACAGGATAAAAATACGATAAGTTATATCTTGGAGTCTTTTCATATTATCTGCTAAGTTAGCGGAAAAAGAAACTAAACTTTTTTTTTTTAATCTAAGATAATGTTGGCATAGATATTTTGTGGAAAATTTTGTATAAATTTTTGCAACTCAGAATGAGTTCAAACAATTTGAAAGAAAGTAATGCTGCAGAAAATTCCAGTCACATTAATAAATTATCAGCTCCTGTTGCTTTCACTCAATCTTTGCAGCATCAAGTTAATGAGGATGATATTTGTGCTATTATACAATCTCAAAAACACATGTAAGCCTAATGGTTCAAGTTATATTCTCATTGTGAATGCTTGTATTTTTCTTTTATTGTCGTGCTCCCTAATTTATTTATAATTAGGATTTACGCCAGCAATGAAATTTAGTGGTCTAATAGGACCACTTAGGTATTCATTTGTCTGTCCAAAAAATATATATGGTAGAAAAACTTGAGAAAAATTGAACTTTATAATTATAATTCATGTTACAGTACGCATCAAAAATTGTTAATTGATATCTATAACACCCTGAAACTAATTACGTTCATTAGCCCATAATAATTGAAGATTAGTACCTAGTTATTAAAATTAAGGGCAAAAAAACTGGAATGTTGGTAAATATTCAACATAAAGATTAAAATGCTTAAACAAAATAAATGAACAAAAAGCAGAGAAAGTAAGAACTGACAAAATATGACACTAAAAATTAATTATCTAAACATTATTAAATTTCAATTAAAGTCAATTTTAAAAGAAAAATATTATATTTTACTGATTAACTGCCAGTTCATGAATGCAAAAAATTTGAAATTTAAACATTTAAATTTAAGAAATTTTGTATTAGACACTTTCTGTTAATCCATTTGAATACCATACATTTAAATTCTATTCCATGCATAGAACAATAAAATTAATTAAAAATTTTTTTTGGGGTGCATGGAATTCGATTAAAAAAAACTATTTTTCATTACTATTTTGTTAATTCCAAACATATTTCAGGATGACAAATTTGTCGCCCTTACATATGATTTTAGCCTCACTTGAAGAACATTTGGTGACACTTTTTGTCATGTCGCCCTACTGGTATGAAACTTAATTATAATTGATCTAGATTGCTAAATAATGAGCTTAGTTAGTTTTTAAAAGGATTCAGTATAGCTATTTGTTTTTGAAATTCTTTTGTATTGAATTTCAGTTTAATAAATAAATTGGTATTGTAATGAAAGACTAAAACACTGTAACGATAGTGTTAAAGAATCTTGTTTTGTTATGAAACAAGAAATGTATGTAGTGAAATTGTCTGGTTATTTAATTTAGAATAAATTAAAAAGAAAGATCTATAATTAGTTTTGTTTTTTAATTTCTTAAATGCCACAGCTTGGAAGTAAGCAAAATATATTTTTTTGTGGCAAATACTAATACTGATACTTCTCTTTCATTAATAAGGAAAAAAATCCTAATTTTACAAACTGCTAAAATACAGTAAAAGCTCTGTTAAAATAAGTTTCTAATTGCACTTTCAGTTCTTTATTAAACTATGCAATGTTAATAGTTATGTTGCTCGCTCATGCATTAAAAAAACATCAATTATCAGTTATGTTCCATTTTTTGTCTTTCTCTTCTAAGTGCATAAATATTTAGCAAAAATGTAAGAAATTCTAAAATAAATAGGTTAAAGAAGTAATTTTTTTCCTCAAAGATTTTTTAACTTAAATGTCTACTTGTTAGGAAAGAACTGTACCTATATATTTGTGTACCATTAAAATGTGAATTAAAGGCTTATTTGTTTTTCCCTTTTGTAACAAATGTTTATTTTTCAATTTTAATTACTACTACCTCTATTGTTTTTCAAATAAATAATATTATAGCTATTCTATTACCTTAACTATTATATGTTATGATCCTTATTCTATTATCTATTATATTGCCTTATGGAATTATTATTTTTACAATGAATTTCTAATTTAAATTTCAGTTATATATTTTTGATTCATAAGTTGATTATCAGACTTCAGAAAAATATGTAAACAGTGCTTATCATATTTTTATTCTACAGTCTTTCATTAGTTAATTTAAGAGCAGTTTATTTAAAATTCTGATTGGTTGTTTAGTCATAAAAATAATTTTTGTGCATACAGGGTTACAAACACTAGAAATTTTAACTGCTTTGTGAGTAATTGAATTTTTCTTTCTTTTTTTGTCGATGTTAAAGATCACTTTTCTCGTGATGATTGGCATAGCACCATAGTTGCCGGGGTGTTCCTGATTGAATTTAGAAATTTAATTGATCATCCTAAAAAAATAAGAATTTATCAATATTAATTTTAAGTTACTAATATTAAAAAAATAATTATAAAGGGTTTCCACAACATGAAGCAAATAAATGAGTGGTATCTAAAATTTTTCCAAGCTACTGAAAAATCCTAAATTTAGCTTTTATTTTAAAATTACGAAAATAATCTGAGGCATTTTTTTGCAGTCAAATCTATTTTCTTAAAAAAAACTTTTTAAAAATTTTATGCAGGGTTTACACAGATTTTTTTTTTAAATTTTATTTATTTTTAATAAAATTTTATACGGGTTTTAATTTATTCAGGGTTCTCACAACCTGAAAAAAAAAATTAGTGGTATCTAAGATTTTTCAAGACTACTGAAAAATACTTAAATTTAGCTTTCATTTGAGAAATAAGAAACTATCCGAGGTATTTTTTTTGCATGCAGATATATTTTCTTAAATTTAAAAATATATTTAAAACATTTAGATTTATCTCACTTTTGCTACTACTTTAAGAAATTTTCCCTTCCGTTGAAACCCTATTATATATTTCACGATCACAATCTATCTACCCTATAAAATTTTTGTAGTTACACTAATGCTCGTGATGTATTTTCTTGATTTTCAAGAATTTTTTTATAAGTTCCTTTTGTTTTGCTGCATATTTGAATGGATAATGTGACTGACTCTATAAAAATTTAATAATGGTTTTTATTTTATAATTGTTTATTTTAAGATTGAAATTGCTTGCTGATTTTTGTGTAATTGTTTTTTTTTTCTTTTTAAGGTTATCTCGGTTTGAAAAAACAAATGAGATGCTTGTAAACTGCAATTCCCTTCTAACTAGTCGTTACCTTGGTGCTAGTAAAGAATTAAAGAAACAAAAAACCTTTCTAATTGATTTAAAAAAAGATTTAGAGTCTGTTTTCAGAAGGATAAGGTATGTTAATCCTTGAGAAGAAACTGATAATAGTGTTGACATTTTTTTAGTTATCTTAGTGATTATTATGTAGAGTTATCCCTAAGAATAAAAAAGGTCAGGGTGCTTCATTACAGGAAAGGGCACTTACTTAACATAGTAAAAATTTATCAAAATGTGTAATACACTATCTACCAATAAATATTTTGACATGTGTGATTGAAAAGAAGAACAAACTTCATTCATAATCAATACCTGGTAGAACCTCCACGGGAGGCAATTTCAGCGTGAACCCTCCGAGGCATACTTTCCACAAGTCCTTGTATGATGGCTGGAGAAATATTTTCTTCCTCTCGGCTTGGAGAAGACATGTAAGTTCCTTCACCGATTTTGGACGGGTAGTACACCCCTTAATTCGGCGATCCATCTCATTCCAGAGGTTCTTAATAGGGTTCAGGTCTGGGCTCTGGGCAGGCCAGTCCATTCGATTAACCCCATTGGCACCATACCAAGCCTTGGTGACCCTCGCAACATGACAGCTGACATTGTCGTCCTGGAAGTAACAGGGGTTCACCCCGTAAAACTGCCATAATGTAGGAAGCACATNGATTTTTTTTGTTGGTAAAACAGCTTCTGTTTCTGCAGAATTTATTTTGAGAACTTTTGTTTGTGGCAAACCAAAAATTTTTATTTCCCAAATAAAAAAAATCTTTCTGCAAGAACTCAGTCGCTTTCTGCGACAATGTCGCTGTGTCGCCGTGTTTCTGCCACGGGGCCAGGAGGGCGTGACGCATCTCAGGACTGCAGATATAGTAATTGGCATAGGTGTCCAAATACTTGGTAGATAGTCTATTATGTAAAACTTTATTTTCATCCTCAACATTTTTTAAATGACACTCTTATATTATTTTATATATGTATTTTAAAGAGTGATACTCACTCATTATTAAAATAAGAGAAAAATTTGTAGTTTACAAAAAATAATTAAAGACAACCTATGCACCTTGTGCGCAAATTTTTTCGAAAAAAGTGAACTAAAAAAATTATTAAATGATAAATAACTTTAAAACTTTTTTCTATAATTTTATCTGAAAATTATGAGACAATAAACATTTAAGAGTTAATTTTTTTTTAAAAAAAGGTATTTATTTAGAAAATTTTAAAATTACATAAAAAGTTTATTAATATACTCCACCTTCCCGAACTAAACTAGCAAAATATGATCAATTGGTAAACAACTTGAGAGCTATTTTCTATAATTTAAATTGAAAACTATTGAAAATGAACATTTAAAGATGCATTTTTTTTAAAAAAAGTTATTTATTTAAAAAATTAGTTTTAAAAATTAATATCGCTTAAAGAAATCATTAATAGCCCCCGAAAAAGATACTCATAAAATTTTAACCAGTTTCGAATAATATTTTTAACTGATTAAATTTTTGTAACAAAATAAATATTAGTAATAATAATCAGAATTAATCCTATAAACTCAGATAATTTTATCAGTGTGTAATTATAATCTAAACAGTGAATTAATTTTTAAAAAATGTAATATGAATAAAAAGGTAGTGTTTTTAAGTCATTGTGGATTATTTTTGCAAAGAGGGCCATCAAAGGGCAGGCAGGGCATAATGCCCTGATAAAAACGCCTACGAAAAGGACTGTATTGTGTAAACAGTTATATTTTTTGTTTAGTATATAAATAATTTTATACTGTAAACGAATGATTTTAATCATTTTTATTTTTCTGTTGAGTAGTATTCTTTTTGTATGAAAATTTACTTAATTTTTTTTTGTAACAACTTAAAATGATATTAACTGTAGATTATTGTTTTTATACATTTTATTTGCTATTTTTAGAAGAACTAATGTCATATAATTTTGCTGAAAATAACTTCCAATTATGTTCGATTGACCATATAGATTGAAGACAAAATAACAAAGCTGACAGCATCCATGCTTTTTCCAGAAAATTATTTCTGGTAGTTAAAATTGTTTCTACTTCATTATTTGCTTCTTACTTAATGTGATTTAAAAAGATTTTGAACATGTATAATTCAAAAAGATTGTTTATCAAGATGTTATAAAGTATTTCGTTTCTGGTGAAACTAAATATATTTGCCATTTCATTATCACTGCAAAATTTTTCCACATGTGTTTTAAAAGTTAATGTTATTAAATCAAAAATTAAATGTTATATAAAATAAAGAGTTAAGAAGAGCTTATTTTAAAGAGTTTATTTTTACTTAAAATAATATAATGCCTAGTTACTAATTTATTTGTGTGTATAACATACAATATTTTTTGAACTTAAAATTGAACTCTTTCCTTTTAGGTTTCTAAAGATGAAGTTATCACAACAATATACAGAAGCCTTCTCTGGTAACATAGAAATTTAGTATTGAGAAAAAACAAGATATATAATTTACTTTTTATGCAGTATTTTGTTTAAAAATACTTCTATCCTATGCATCTTCCAGAGTTCTCCCTAGGAATTAAAATGGATAGGGCTCTTCCTTTCTGAAAAGGGCACTTTGAGTTTTGAAAGGGCATTCGCTTAACACTGTAAATATTTATCAAAATGTGTAATATTATATAATAACTGAATTTTATGCTCAACAATTTTTAAATTATCCTCTCATACTATTTTATGATTATATTTCAAATGGTAATTCTTTTTCATTATCAAATTGAGAGAAAAATCATAGTTTATGAAAATAATTAAGTGCTGTATTTTTTTTTCTTCCAAAAAAAGTCAACTAGCAAAAAAAGATTAATTGATAAACAACTTGAAAGCTCTTTTCTATAATTTAAACTGAAAACTATTAGAAAATTAACTTTAAAGATGCTTTCTTTTTAAAAAATTAAAGGTACTTATTTCAAATATTAGTTTTAAAATCACTTAAAAAATTATTAATACCCTCCGATAAAAGATACTTATGAAAATATAACCAGTTGAGAATAATCCTAACAAAGTTAATTTGTAATCATAATCAGAATTAAACCTATAAATTCAGATACTTTTACTAGTGTGTTATTATTTGAAAACAATGACTAAATTGTTTCAAAATGGAATCTGAATAAAAAAACATTGTTTTAACGGGATGGTGGCTTATTTTTACAGAAATGGCAAAGAGAACACATTTATTGGAATCAAAGGGCAAGTAGGGTGGACTACCCTTTAAAAAACACTTAGGGAGAACAGTGCATCTTCACATAAATTCAGGTTTAATTACTAAATTCCTAGTTTTTTGAATTGAATATTTGTGTTTTAATAATTACGGTTCTTGACTAGTTTTATACTACAGGACTTTTTATTTTAGACTTATTACTAAATTTCCTTTTATTTATTTTTAGAATTTTTTTTCCGTAGTTAACTACCAACAAATATATTTTTAAATCATCTAATTTTTTTTGAAAGAATTTTCTCATTTTTTTTGTTGCATTGTTTTTTTTAAACATTTTCTTTTAGTACATGATAGTCAGTTTTCAGTGATGTGTGTTGCATTCTACTCTTTGATAAGTGTTATTTTAAATTACCTAATCAGTAATATAACTGTGTATATAGGAAAATGCTTACAAATGTACTTAATTTTATTAGAAAAATATTACTATTTTCTTAGAAAAATATTAATGGAAGCTGATGATATGTAGTTTTGGATTTAATTTTATTAAATAAGAAAATCATTTACTAACTCTAGTTTTGTTAATTTTTTCTTATCATAATTGTTGTTTTTAACGCATATTTATAAAGTAAAAAAATAGGGATTTGTGTTTATTATTTTTTAAAAAAAGACCAGCTTTTTTTGTTCCTAGGAATTTGTAATTTCCAAATTTATTGAAATCTAGTTGCATTACTGGTATTTATAGATTGGGTAATAGAGCCCATTTCTTAAAAATGACAAGACCCTTCAATCACTGTTGTGGAACTTGATTCTACTAGGACTTTGAAGTTCAGTCCATACCTTTTTGTGGTGCAACCTGTTAGTTACCAGTGGATCCTAAATGAACACAAATTTCGTCTGAGTTTTATTCGTCTGAGTCATACTAGCCAAGTATGAGGGTGTTATTATAAATCAGTAAATAGAAAGCTAGATTTTAATAGAATTTTTTTCTGTGACCTTTAATTGACAAGATGGATAATTTATTTTAATTGTTTGGGTATGTATAAATTTTTTGTATTCAATCTAATCAGATGCTCCAATTCACTGAAACTAATTTTCTTGAACTGATTTTTGATGGTTGCTTTTTCAAAATAGTTACTATCATTCAAAATATAATTTTTATCTTTTATTTATAGCATCTAGTATCAATGTTCTTGATGAAGAAGAAGAACAGGATGAAAAAGAAACAGAAACAGGTACAAGTACAGTTAAAGAATGTGGCACAATAAATGCTAGCAGTTCTGGTAGTAGGGGTAGTTCACCTTGTTCCATCTCATCACCCTCAACATCTGATACGTGAACAGGTTGATTCTTGAAAATCTGTTTTATACTTACTATTTATACTTTTAATTCTTGTGATAAATTTATCATTTTATGTCATTAAATTAATTTAACCATATTACTTTATTCATTTAAGAAATTAAGAAAGAAATGTTTGAAATTTAAAGAATTTGTTTTATCTACAAATTGGCTACTCAAAGTAAAATGTACATTTTTCTTAAATGCACCATTATAATGAAATTTTTAACTTTTAGATAACATTTTATTTTATAAAAAAAATCAAGTTCAGTACAAATGTCATTTCATAGATCAATGGATTTTATCTAAAAAAATTATCTGTTTAAAACGATTGCAAACTTATTTATTATTACCTGTACACATAATATTTTCATTCTGTATATGAATGTCTTGGGGCAAGATAGGGATAAGCCACATTTTTCCAAAGGTGACATTTTTACATCAAATTGTTTCTTACCATTGTTTTGAGGTTAGTACTTCATAAATTTTCTAAATTTGCGCTATATAGAAGCTCAAAAATATATTCTCACATACCGAGACACTGATACACAATCAGTGCCTTTGTCTCAAAGAAGGAATCCTATCAAATTATAGTCATGAAAATTTTTTTTTTCACTTACTCTCTCTCTTTTGAAAATATGGCTTATTATTATTATGCCTGAAGCTTTCCATTTATAATTTGTGAGAAAAAACATTAAGCATGATGTTTAGATATAAAAAATAATCAAAGTGAAAGTTATGCTTTTTTTATAATATCAATCTAAATATTAATCTAAATATCAGCATATTAATAGATGTATTAATATTTTGATATTTGGATTGATATTATAAAGAAAGTAAAACTTTCACTTTGATTATTTTTTTATGTCTTATTGATTACTAGGCAATTTTACAAGCATCTGCTTGTCTGTTAATATCATATACTCATTTCACAATTATTTATTTGTTCTAAATATAATTTAAAATTACAACGATAATAAGAGTGTTTTGTGCCCAAATATCTCAGCTCAGCTGATCAATAAAAAAAAGTATTTAAAGTCTCTGCATTAATTCCTCAACTTCAGTAGTAAAATATTAAAAATTAGTTTTTTTTTATCTGTTATGTTCTTCTTTACACAAGGTATATATTATTGTTGTTTTAATTATATTTTCCTTCCTTTGTTGTTAAATGATGTATTACATCTACTTATCTTTGAATAATTTATATCAGAAAAGGCTTTGACTTTTCAATGCTTTTACTCTTTTGACATGCTTCTGCTTTTTTAAAAAAGAGTTGAATGGTTATTAAACTAAAAGTAACTTTTAACTTTTGTTAGGAATCAAGCACATTTTGAGAATTTCTTCGTAAAATAATTTCTAAATAGAGAAATGAATTCGTTATTAAATGAACTTTCCTTTGTCATCCATTATTTATTTTAAGCGAAATATTTCTGATTGCTTGACATTTAACACATTTTATGGTAAATCTTTAATTGATTTTACCAGAAACTTAACTAATTGAGAGCAGTAAAATCTCTGTCATTCTTTGTATTTTATCCAGAAAGTGCTAACTTTATTCTATTTATAAAAAGTTTCTTGGTGGTTGTAATATACAGAAGTAATATATATTAATTTACAAATTAAAAGTGTACTTTATTAATTATGTTTATGAATTTTAAATCTGTTTTGTGCTGTTTTATTTTTAACAAATTTTTCTTAAAACCAACTTTTTTTTGTGGAGCTCGTTTAATAGAGGTTTGTCTGTATGTAAGCAAATTAGTCATAATCAAAAATAAATAATTTTGATACAATAGGGAGAACAAATGATTTTCAAAAGTCTGGATGATTTAAAACTGAATTTGATGACAGATTTTTATTTGTTGATGAAACTTTGCTTACGCTGATTCTATTTAAGGTGTTAACAAACATCAATCAGCTCATTTTTAAATCCTGAAATGCGAATTTATGAACAGTTAATTTAGTTAAATTTTTAGTTTCCTAACTTTTGCTTCTTAGATTAATGTGCCATTTTTTAACGCTAAAGTGACTTTCCTCATATAACATTGTTAAAAAAAAGGGTGATTATTCTTTTAGTGGATGATGTAAATGTTAATTGCATTGTTGGAATATGCTCTAGCATTTTCTATGATGAACTGACCTCTAACATGTTCTATATTGGTAACTTCACATTTTTAACACTAAAGTGGCTTTCCTAGTATAACATTGTTAAAAAGAAATGATTATTCTTTTATTGTATGATGTAAATGTTAACAGCATTCTTAAATTTTAGAGTATGCTCTAACATTTTCTACAATGGACTCACCTCTAACATGTTCAATATTGATAACCTCATAGAGATTTGAATTAGGTAATTCTAAACCATGATTTTAAGCTTGGCTATCATTATATATAATGAACCAATTCATGCTAAATTTGTTCAATTTTTTAGTTATTTTCATTATTTGTATGTTGTTCTAATTACTTTTGAATAATAAGCATATTGTAACACACTTATAACTCAAATTATATAATTTATTGCATATTTTTACCCCCAAATGAACACAAAGTAGCTGGTGTGCAATGCCTATGCTAAAATAGCCATCACCAATTGTTGGTCTTGAAATTGTGAAGTGTTAACCTCTATGATCCTTATAGACAACTATCATTTATGGTATTTGCAAGAAACTGTTAATAAAATCATATCTAAAAGCTTATGATATTTGAATTATATATATTATTATGTAAATAAATATGTAATTTATATAGTATTATCTATATAATATAATTTACATTACATACATAACTTCATTAATTTTTTATATAAATTTAAATTCCACATGTGTCGTGGCAGGATACAATAGTTAAATGTCGGAAATTAAAAGGATGAAAGGCTTGTGATTGTTCATTTTTAAAAGGTTAAATCTTTCAAATAAAATCTACTAATTGCAAACAATGTTTTGTAAAACTGATATTTTGAGATGTTTTTATAATAATAAGTATTTAAAATTTCAAAGTAATTTAACTTTTAATATGTTTGTATAATAAAATAATGTTCCTGCTTTTTTAAACAAAACTGAGAGAAAGTTTGATTTTAAAATTTTTTTCCCGTCAAATCTTAATTTCTTTGGGGTATGTAACACATGCTCATTAAATTTTAATTTTATTTATTATAACATTGTGTTCATTGTAATTAAATAAATGTTTCATATTTTTCTTGGCTTCTGTGTTTAATGTTTCTCAATATTGTTATCATTAGGATATTAAATGAAGTATAAATTTTATTTTTAACAGAGCACTTTTAATCATCAGATTAGTCTATTAAACTATTCTATAACTAAAATATATTTATCTGTTAATTATACTTAGAAGGATGTATGTTGATGATTAAATAACACTATAGCTTGCAAACATTGACATTAAAAAAAAAAAAAAAATAGCACGAAATACATTTAAACCAAGAACACCAATTTTTTAATCTCAATTTTAAAATTCTTTTTTATTGAACAAATATTACTACGATATGTTTATTATTAAAGTGCTGAGTATATTTATAAACATTACTAAGTATTCAGCACAAGAGTCCTAAAAATAAAAATCTTGACTATGAGATTGATATGATGTATAAATACCATATTGAGCCAAATCCACTTTTGTTCTTTTTGTAATACAGAACAATAAAGTCTATTGTTTGTCAGCCCTCTGTTTGGCAGCAAAAATTAGCTGAATATGTATTCATTTTAAAATAAGATGAGAAAAATTAGTATTAACGTAAAAGTTGCAGTTTCTTTTAAAAAGAAAATAATAAGTGAATTTAGCTGAATATTCACACAATGTATATGACAATATTCGTTGCACTGATTTTCTTTGAGGGAAAATATTTTGCCCTGGAGTTCTTGTGCATGTTCAGAAGATCTCATTTCCTAGGAATACAAATGCAGATTTTAAATTATCAATTTGAAGAATGGAAAGTTTTTGATTTTCGATTCAGCATTTTGTTATTTCAGTTAATAATGCTAGTTAAAACTGCAAGTATTGATAGTTTAAACTTGACTAGTTATACTAGTTATGTGGTACATAAATGAATGAAAATGAAATCATGTTTAGGAATTTAACTTAAATGATATTTAAGTATTGTGAGAGCGTTATTTTTAGCATATCTTTGGGTTATTTCCTTTTGGAATAAGGATCTGTCAATTGATTTGCACGCATGATGTGTTATAGCATATTCAGGATATATATTAAGCTTTATTAACAGGCTTAGAATAAGCTAATTGCATTTTATATTCGAAAGAGCGGTATCATAGACTTGAAATTATTCAACACACTACAATTATTATTTTCAAATAAAACAATGCTATATGTTTTAAATTTTCTTATCACTTCAAATGTATTCACTGATTTTATTACGGTAATGCAGAAATAAAGACGCCGAAGTGATAAGTAAGAGCATCCCTATTTCATGAAAATGTATGGATATTAGGTTTTAAGCTCTGTCATTTCAGATAGCTAAAATGAAAGACACTAATGATTTTTGAACGAGATAAATCACAATTTTTATTTTAAAGCAAATATCCCATTTAAAAATGATTAGCTTTGTCTAGACTTAACCAGAAATATTGAGTAAGTGCAGCTGATATCTTCAACCATTGTTTTATATAGACGGCATTATCCACCCAACAGAAGCAACAATGCTTTTGTGACAGTCTATTTAAGTATAATGAGAAAGTTTGATGTACAAAAGTTAAATTGATGATCTTGTACAGCCTGATATATGGGTGATTCTTTTTAAGCATGACAATTCGGATAAAAAAATTCCTTCAAATTTAAAGTCTTCAAAATAATCTAAATTTTTTTTTTCATATACTTCTTTAGTAACACTTATTAATATCTTATAGACAGCAGTGTAGTTTATTGACATTTGCTCGAAAAAAAAAATAGAAATTTACCAAATCCTTGAATGCCAGGAAAATGACATATTAGCTGAAAAGCTTATAAAACAGTCATTTTAAGTTAATAGTAAGTAACTCAACTTAAGCCTTTATGTTAGATGGACCAAAATTGCTTAAATTAATTCTTTTTATCCTCTGTAGAAAGAATCAAAAAATTTTTGTTGCTGATATGTACAGAATAAAATTGTGTATAATAATCAATAATTAAATAAATAAACAACTTTGATTGCATCCAAGCATATTACAATCATACATAAACTTGGTATTAGGTTAATATTTGCTTTCCCTCCTTACAGTATTAGCAGTTAAAAAAATTTCTGGTAACACTTCAATGTCCTGGCATTCATAAGCCTGGAAAATGACAGCCAGGATAATGACAAATTCGCCATTTTATTGCATATAACTTTACTTTCATTTAATATTTTGGCCTAAGACGTTTATATTCTGCAGAAAACAACAGGATTTCTTAAAATAGCTCAAATAAATCTATGTAGTTTATATTATTAATGATTTCAAGAAGCTAGGAAAATGACAACACAAAAACCTACTCACCTTGAAAAATTTTTTGAAATAGATTTTGAACCAGAAAATTGGTTCTTTATTTATTCAACAAGACATTTTCATATTGGAGGGTATCTAATCAATCTATTAACATAAGATATTGATTGCTAGCTCTTATCTATTTTAGTTATAAACTACTAAATAAAAGTAGCCAGGAAAATGACAGATTTTCTTGGGACAAACAAATTATTGACAGAAAAAATTATTTTAAACGAAGTTTTTGTAAATAATACCCTCTGCGTATATTCTAGAAATTCTTACACCGGTTGAGATAAAAAAATTAGATGATGAAACATTTATGGGAAGTTTTGAAGCTAGTTATTATTGGAAACATTGTTTGTGACATGCCAGAAACATGAAATTTTTTAACTATTAAATTTTTATCTATCAAATTTTTTAAGTATACAAAACAGTCAATGCTAGTGCAAAGCCATTTTAAAATACTAACAGTAATGCTATTTATTAATTTTTTTAAAAAAAAAAAGTTCTTTTAGTATTATAGTATTAGATCTTGGAGCAAGAGACAGTGAATTATCATATTTCGTGAGAATCGCCCATATAACAAGACTGCAAGACAAGGTATCGTCTTGCAGTTCTTCATATTTCTACTAGACCTGAAAGTAACCACTTGCCCGTGGCGACTTAAACTACCGGCAAATTTTTCCCAAATATATATTTTTTAAAAAATCGTTTATTGATAAAAGTAAATCAATGTAGAAAGATACTCCAGAAAACAGAATTTTCAATAAAATACCCTATTGTCTCCTTTCAAAATTTTAATCCTTCAGAATCCATCAATTTGTATTGAAAAATTCACGTAGAAGGTGAGTTCTTTAACAATTCGCTTATTTAAATGTTGTAATGTAAATGTTACTGTTAATGACCGAAATTGGTGATTTTCACTGGTGAATGTTGATAATCTCAAAGTCGCTTTGGTAAATGTCTTAAATATATACCAGGTCTAGTTAAGTGCCACAGCCAGGTATACCCAACACTGATGTTTTTTAAGGTTCAGTTCCACTGCCCGATATACTCTGCATCAATGCTTTTTTAAAGTCAGCACTGCCCGTTATGCATTTAACTGGTACTCCAAACATTGCTGTTTCTCTTAATCTTTTTTCAGCAGATATTAAAAAATATCGAAAAAATATAATATAATATCGAATAAAAAATATTTCTAATTTGAATTCATTTAATGTCAATCATAAATGGAATATACTACAGACCATTTATAGTTGTTATTGTATTTTGATGTGAATATAAGTCTCTAAAATTCCCTATTTGTAAAATATTTAGTATATTATGCAGTAGTTGTCAAGAAATTTATATTATTTCTCAAAAACGACTGGATTTTTCCTTTCTATGTTGGCAGCTATGTTATGCTTAATAACAAAGACTTAATTGAAAGAATAAAAAAACATTAACAAGACATAGTTTTCTTTTGATATTTTATTTCGGAATAAAATGTTTTTACACATCCATTCAGAATTCTAAAATAAACGAATATCGAATGGAGATATTAGATTTAACAATTGCAATCATGATAATCGTCTACCGAACTATTTTAATGAAAATACTACGAAACTAAATAGGGTAAACCAACCAGTGAAGGAACACTACCCAGTGAAGGAACATTTCATATATATTGATTAAAAATAAGAATTTGAAAGTTTTTCTTTAGATTGATTGGTAACAATAGCTTACTGACAAACAATAGGAAGTCATCTAGCAATGTTTTGGACTACCTGGTCAAATAGACTTCTCTGGAAAAATTTTTGAATTTGTTATTATCTCTGCAACACCTTGTTTCTTTGAAAAAATTATAAGGTGAGTGTTTTCATTTACATGTTTGAAGTGGAATTAATTGCATGTAATAGTCTTATTTTTCTCACTGTGAAAAAGAGAATTTAAAATATAGTTATTGAAGTTACGTTTTATTTTTTTTAAAGCACCATAGCATAATCAAGTACTGAGATAAGGGGTGTTTATTCACTGGATCACCAAACGATGAAAATCCAGTGAAGGAACAAGTGTTCCTTTACTGTTTTTTTTCCCAATTAATGAAAATAAAATAAATTTTTGAATTTTCTTGTACTTTTAGTCACATTATACATCAAAATTCTGCTTAAAAGACAAAAAACAACTTCTAACCAGTGAAGGAACAAGCATGTTCCTTCACTGGATCACCAAACGATGAAAAAACAGTGAAGGAACAAGTGTTTCTTTACTAATTTCTTTTCCCAATTAATGAAAATAAAATAAATTTTTTAATTTTCTTGTACTTTTACTCATATTATACATTAAAATTCTGTTTCAAAGACAAAAAACATCTTCTAACCAGTGAAGAAACAGGCATGTTCCTTCACTGGGAATACTTCCAGTGAATGAACAGTAATGTATGAAATATGATTTTACATGACTCTAGGATAAGTACTTGTGCTATATAGAGGACAACCGAAATTTTGTTAAAAATTGTATGAATAATTCCTGAAATATTCAGTTCAAAATGTTAATTTAATCGCTTAATTTATGAAAAAATTATAATTTATATTTATTAATGGGGTGTGTATTTACATCAAATGTTAGGCAACTTAATAAACTATGTTCACAAATCGGAAACTAATTAAATATAATCATAAAAAATTGAATAGAGCATTTTTTTGCTGGCTTTTGCACCAAGAACTTATAATAAGTTATCGTTATAGGATAGCAACGGGATTATATAATTTATAAAAACTACTTTACTATGTTAGATTTTAGAAGCAAGCTCCGCAACAAAAAACAGAGTTAAACAGAAATGATACTCAATTTCTTCAGAAGCTTGAGAGGGTAATCCCTCAAGATATGTTGCAAATTTTTAACGCAGCATTGACTGAAGAGTCTAATATCGAAAATGTCCAGGAGGCTGTACTTTTTTCAATATGGAGGAAGTACGTATTAAAAGAAGACCACTTGGTTAAGTCAAACTTTTGAACTGGAGCTAGTATTGATAATGAATGCATCTTAGATATCGAATTTGAAATGAGTCCTCATGCTGATCCTCTCTTAGTTGAAAAAAGAAGTGATTCTATAAGTAAAATCAGTACTTTTAAAGATCCTCTAGATACAAGTCAGCAAGAGATGGATTTTCCTCAAACTTCAAGATACCTTTCCCCCCTTTATTTTCGAGAAAGGCACTGTAGAAATGTTGCTGAAATGTTTGGAAGAACCATTTACATTGGCCAAATATTGATGATAAAAAGAAAGGTCAAATAAGAGGAAAATGAATAAATTACCTTTTGCAATAACTTCAGAGAAATGGTAAAAATTTCAAGAGGATGAAAGATCTAAAAAAAAGTTAAAACAAGAGAATATGGAGAAGAAAAAGAAAGAAAAAATACTTAAAAAAGAAAAAAAGCTTCAAGAAATAAGAGGGAAAAGAGTAAACTAAAAGGTGATAAAATAATAATGATAATTAGCAGCATCGGATGACACAATGATTCAGATTTGACTGTCAAATTATAAGAAAGAATGATTTTTTAAAATCTATTTTGTATTTAACATCACTTTAATTTCTAGTTCATGATTACAGAATAAAGTTAGCATTTTACAAGTACTTGTATGTTATAATTTCATAAATATAGTCTTGTTTTTATATATTTGTATGGCTAATGAGATTAGCAATAAAAACAGAATAATGAAAACTTATTGTATAGGGTTTATTGCTATAAACCTAAGCAGATTCAGTCTATTATGTATTTTTTCGTCCATTCTCTTATTAGCCTAAACGCATATAGTCTGCATGTAATAAATCAAGTTTTTATGAGGTATTAGATACAGACATTCTGATTTTTAGTCTTAGTATTTGAAATATGAATTTAAAAATACAGAGAAAAATCATTGATTAATGATTTTTTTTAATTCAAAAAATACATTAAAAATCATTAAATAGTAAGTAAATTGAAATCAATACTCTCGCAATCTATTGGAGTATCTGAATGATTTGATTAAAATAAAAGCTTTTTAATCTATATCCAATGTAAAGAGATATTCAATAAACATACTTTTATGACATGGTTTTTTCTTCTTCTTCATAACAAAATATGTCGTTTGACTGCAAAGCTAACATGCTTAATAAATTATTATTATTTTTAAAAATCAATGCTTTTTTTTCATTTGATTAAATTACATTGTATAAAAAAAGCTATGTTTAATGTGAAAGCTTTTCCCCATTGCATTAATTTAATTGGTGTGATAGATATTGCCGCAATTAATTTTCTTGCAAAACTAATTTCATGAGACAGAATAATATGTCATGCGAGATAAAATGTCTAAAATCAATTTAAGCTGTAACGTATGCTTGCAGTGACTTTTCTTTCATCGTGAAGAAATAAACAGTTTTGATCTATTTGAGTGAATATATAGTTTGGATATTACGACGAAATATTAAAGTTGTTTTTGTTGCTATCACTAAAAGAGATCGTACAAAAAACATCTATTCTGATCATATCTCTTTTAAATAAAAATATTCTTTGAAAAGTTTACTACGAAAACCACTTACATAATTCAATTTATATTGCTTTCTACCATTTGACTATATTTATGCTGATTCCTGAAAAAAGATTATTAAAACACAAAAACTCTTCATTAAACGAATAACAGTATGTTTGGGCCTAGAGAACCGTTAACAGCAAAACACATCCAGTGTTCTATTTACTTAAAAGAAGTTCTTTTAAATTTCATAACAAATTTTACTTCGAAAAATACCTACATAGTACGACTTAATTTGTTTTCTACTATCTATTAATTATATTGACTACATTTGTGCTGATTCCAAACGCAAGGACTTGTTTGCGACTATAGAACCATTTACAACAAATCACATCTAGTTTCTATGTAATTAAAAGAAGTTATTTTAAGTTTTACTACGAAAATTAACTACATATAATTCAATTTAATTTGCTTTCTATCATCTGTAAATGGTATTAATCACAATTGTGCTAATTTAAGAAAAATATTGTTAAAAGACAAGGATTCTTGATTAATCAAATAAGAGCATGCTTTTACCTGGAGATCCATTTACCGCTAAGCCCATCTAGTGTGTTATGTACTTAAAAAAAATATTTTAAATTTTACTGCGAAAACCATCTACATAATTCAATTTAATTTGCTTTCTATCATCTATTAATTGCACTGACTACATTTGTGCTGATTCCAAACACAAAGACTTTTCATCAGACAAATTAGAGCATGTTTGCGACTATAGAACCGCTTACAACAAATGACATCTAGTTTCTATGTAATTAAAAGAGGTTATTTTAAGTTTTACTACGAGAGTTACCTAAAAATAATCCAATTTAATTTGCTTTCTATCATCACTTAATGGTATTAACCACAATTGTGCTGATTTAAGAAAAATATTGTTAAAAGACAAGGATTCTTGATTAATCGAATTTAGAGCATGATTTCGCCTGGAGAACCATTTACCGCTAAGCCCATCTAGTGTTTTATGTACTTAAAAAAATTATTTTAAATTTTACTTTGAATTTTACTGCGAAGACCACCTACATAATTCAATTTAATTTGCTTTCTATCATCTGTTAATTGGATTGACTACATTTGAGCTGATTCCAGAAAAAAGAATATTAAAACACAAAAACGTTTCATTAAGCGAATAAGTGAATGTATGCGCTTGGAAACCACTAACCACTAAGCATATCTATAGTTCTATGAACTTAAAAGAAGTTATTTTATTTAAATTTTCCAAATTTATCTACTTTATGCGATATCACTCCTTTAAGAAATATCAGTTTTTAATTATATTTTGAAGATAATAAATATTTGTACTCTTAAATTAGACCGTACTATTCATGTTAAGTGCTAGATGTGGTGTAGCTGATTTAGGCAAAATAGTAAGCTATTAAAACTAATCAAAATAAAAACAAACATTAATCAAAGGAAGCACACAAAAAACCCGAATAACATAATTCAGAATTAGATTGATACTCGATTTTTTACGATACAAAAAATAAAACCCTCGTTCAATATTAAAGTAGAAATGTTGCAGAATCTAATCTAGTTCATTTTAAATTTATTGATATTATTCATGAGCGGAATTTCTTGAACTATGAGCAAAACAAACGTGTGAAAAGAGCAGCGATATGATAACTCTTAAACTTTGCTGTAGATTGAATTAGAAGTGCATAAAATATCACGATATTGTGTCTACTAGTAAAAATAAAAGAAATCTTCCAATGTTTCAGACTCGTGAGAGTTGGAAATACAAATATAAAGCGAAGAACTTAATCTTATAGAAATTCAATTTACAAAACACATTCGTCATCGGAAAGTGTTAGAGATTTAAAATTAATTAGTAAGATTTTTATTTCATTTCCCATCATGTTGTTTAGCCGATAAACGGACAGAAACTAAGGTTAATTTTTAATACTTTAAAAAATAATTATATTGTTTATATACGGGTATATTTGAAAGATATTTATGTCTAAATCCATTCTTTACTAATAGAAATATCATCACTTTCATGTTCTTACGAGTCAATTTTTACTTACGTTAAAACTCGAGTACTCCAGTTTATTTCTGCTGCCAAACTAAGAACAACTATCAGAGAATAAATCGCCCAACTCTAACTGACAAAAGGAAGGCCAACTGTAAAATTGAAGTACCATTTAATATATGATTTTAGTTAATCCTTTAAACTATTTCAATTTATAGATCATGCATGTTATTCTTAAATCTCAGATGACTCATTTGGCAATTCTTACTGAGACGTCAAACAAACAAAAGAAACAAATAAAACAACTATCCAAATTTGTCTTTACGTTGTTCAGGCTTAGTGGAATATTGCCTATAATTGGAACCACGAGAAATAAATTTAAAAATAGGACATTATTAAAATCTGCCCCTGCCTTATTCCATGTAATTCTCACGCTTTCATACATTTCAGTAATTGTGCTGACCTTTGTCTTTGAAAAAGCTTCGTACTTAAAGTTAGGAAGCATATTAACAAGCGTTATGATGGTTATCTTTCGCAGTGTTATCTTGTATAAATTTCAAAAGCTCAAAGAATTATTTGCTGATTTACATAAAACAAATGCATAGTTCACGAAACATAATATACTTATATGCATGGGTAATTTCAGGTATATTGATTAATATTACACACTTCATCTTCGCAGCAATTATACTATCCAAATCTTTTTCTTCTAGAATTAATCTATATAACAGCAAATTCTTCTATACGGCGTTAGGCACAACAGCATCATTTGTTTTTACTTTTTCGATGATGTTGCCAATGAACATTTTTGCGGTATATTATGCAGGCCCGTCCCTAACCGATTCGAGAGGGGGGGTGTTGAAGTTTATTTTGCCGACTGTCATGTACATATATATATATATATTTATATATATATAAGTTCAAAATGAAGAAAAA
>NC_092208.1:76100256-76107570 GCF_043381705.1 Parasteatoda tepidariorum
GAAATTCAGATAACATTGAAATCCGTTTAAATCTCATCACCGATGAAATATCCGACAATGAAAGAATTTCGGCAAAGTCGGGATTTTGGCCTGAATTATCGATCATCTTGCTTTGAATTATCATAAATGGTTACTCTTGGAGGAGAAAAGAAAAAAACTAAATTTAAAAACACATTTCACAACAAGATTTGCCGAGTCGGGTCTGGGATCCCGAAACGAAATTCAGATAACATTCAAATCTGTTTAAATCTCATCACCGATGAAATATCCGACAATGAAAGAATTTCGGAAAGAAGTCGGGATTTTGGAATGTTAAAAAAAAAAAAAAAAAAAAAAAAAAAAAAAAATGCCGACTCAACCTGAATTTGCCGACTGGATGATATCGCTGGGGGGGTGAGACACCCCTCTCACCCCCCCGTTGGGGACGGGCCTGATATTATGTAATAGTTTGTCAGCAATTGAAATCTTTGTTGCAAAAGTTTGAAACTCGGTTTTTGAGTGTAGAAGTTTTGAATGCAGAGATGTTGTGCAAGGAATATCATATCATAAAATCGAAAATACTTTCTGTTGATGATGATCTCTCTGTGTTAATTTTCATTGAAGTAATAGCTGACGCTGCATTAATGTATGTTACTTTATCCATCTATCTTAACTATAATGATTACCTTGCTCCAGGCAGACTTGAAATGATCATAAATTCGTTACTCCTTGTCTACTATTTTTTATCTTTCGTGTTCATGTCAATTTCAGCTGCTTCAGTAACAGAAACTTCAGCTAAAATATACGATGCTGTCCAAGCCTTACCTTGCAATGCTTTCTCAGTTACCTCAGGGAAACAAGCTCTTCTCTTTTCCATCTCGAAAGAAATAAGTTTAACAGCTTGGAAAATTACACCGATTAAAAGAAGCTTTATTTTAGGTACTATAGGTGCTGTTACTACCTATGTAGCTTTGCTAGATGGTTTTAAACTTTCAGTTTAAATAATTGTTGCATTCTTTGTCTTCAGCTTTCAGGTAAGGAATGCTAATAAAAGCTGCAAAAGTTTTACCCAGATGGAACTCGAAGTATTTAAAAAGTGGAATAAGGCTTAATTGTCAAAATTTTTTAAATTTAAATTTAATTAGTACTGAAAGTATTAATTAATAAGAAATGCATAATGTTCTTTCATTGCATCATTTATGTTTATTAAACTCTTTCTAAGATAATACATAATCACTGTGGGTACATAAAGACTAGAAAAAAGTGTTTTTTTTAAATAAAGTTTGATTTATTGAATTTGAAAAATAAATGAAAAACTTTTTAAATTAAACTTATTTAACATCTTTCTAAGTAATACAATAAATTTTTAATATTTTATTGCTAGAGTTTGTAACAATTTTCGAATGTCTAATTTAATTAGGATAAGGCCTGCGAGCGACGGAAATTACATTTGGATGCGCATTTTAGTTCTCAAATTTTATTTCATTTTTTTAAATTTTAGTAGCATTTGTCCGTAGTAGTACATATAATTTTTTAAAAAAATGAAGAGAATTAATAAAAAAACAGATAGTTTCCTTCGTCGAGCAGTATAAAACATTTTTAATTGATGTAATTTAAGGGCGATTGTTGAGATAAAGAGAAACTATCGCTAATAATAATGAAAAAAGTGTTTGATTTATTGATTTTTGAAAGAAATGATAAACTTTTTAAATTAAACTTATTTAACAATCTTTATAAATAATACAATAAGTTTTCAATACATAATTTTTAGATCTTGTAAAAATTTTATAATGAGGAATTTGATTAACATAATGTTTGAGATCGATGTGTGAAGATTAGATTTAAATGCACGTATTGCGTTTCGAATTTAATTTTTTTAAATTTCATTAGTATTTGTCTGTGGTAATACTTGTACTCTTTAAACAATGAAGAGATTTAAAAATGCAGATGGTTTGCTTCGTTAAAATGTATAAGGCAATTTTAATTGATGCAATTTAAAGATGGTCGTTGAGGAAAAGAGAAACTATCTCTGATAACAATGGCTCTTGAGTTCTTAAAGTGACACAGAAAGTTAGGATATCAATGTTATGATATTCACGGCAAAAAAGTGCCTGGTTATTTCCCTTCATGTTTAGCACATTTCTATAGTCACCATGGCTATTTCCATTTTGGTACCTGATCACGCCAATTATGATGGAAATTGAGAGTCTAAAGAGTTTTAGAATTAAAATGATGTACCTTGTAAAATGATGTAGCAAAGAATAAAAAATATAAATTGCCTGGCTGTGTCTACGGGTTACACCTTTAAAGTTTGCCCCCCCCCCATCCTCTGTTATTTTTTTTTCTCGCATACCACTGTCCGATTGGTGCCAAAACTTGGTGGTTATTTTGGTATAACTACCAAAACAAATTTCTTCGTTATTAAGTTTTTTCATGGAATGTGTCAGCATCAGTAATCAAAACAATATTGTTAATTTTATTTTTTGTGTGTGCTATTTTAGAACATATTTTGTTTTCATTTCAGAAATTTACAGATAATTGTAGTAAAAATGTTTTCTTCCAATATGTTGTTTCATTATTAATTACTATTTAGGCATAGGCATAATAGCAAAAGAGAAAATATAATATTTTAACTTTTCACAGCATGATTAAAAACTTATGCTTTGTTAATCATGCATATTGTTCAACTCTTTTTTTTTTTTGGAAGGGAAAAATTCAAAAGGGCACCACACCCATAAATGACTAAATTAGTCCAGTATTGTTTATTTAGTCTCCAGTGAGCAAGATTTTAATTTTACAATTTTTCAGTATCATATTATTTTAATGAATTCATTTAATAAAATTTAATAATTTAATGAATTCCCTGAAAACCTACAATTTTGTTTACATTATCGAATTTTTATAAGATTAACTCAAGGGTCGTCAACTTATTTATTTTCCTTAAATAATGATTTTTCAATCCAAAAAATACATTAAAAATCATGAAATAGTGCGTAAATTGAAATCTATACTCCCGCAATCTATTAGAGTATCTGAATGGTTTGATTATCTTAAAAGCTATTGGAATTACATATATCCAAAGTGAAGAGATATTCGATGAAAATACTTTCATGATATCGTTTTGTTTTTATTTCATAACAAAATAAACTGTTTAAGTTCTGCAGGATAACATGCTTAAGAAATTATTATTATTTTTTAAAATCAATAGTTTTGTTTTAATTTCATTAAATTATATTGCATAAAAAGAGTTATGTACAATGCGAAATTTTTTCCCCATTGTATTAATTTAAATGGTGTGATTGATACTGCCTGAATTAATTTTTTGCGAAGCTAATTTTAAGAGACAGAATAAGTCATGCGAGATAAAATGTCTAAAATCAATTTAAAAAGATTGTTAGTAGTGATTTTTCTTCTTTAGCCATAAAGAAATAGATCGTTTTGTTCTATTTGAGTGAATATATAGTTTATATTTTGAGACGAAAAATGAAAGTTGTTTTTGTTACTATCACTAAAAGAGGGCTAACAAAAAACGTATATTCTGATCACATCTCTTTTAAATAAAAATAATCTTTGGAAAGTTTACTACGAAAACCACCTACACAATTCAATTTATATTTTCTACCATTTGACTATATTTGTTCTGATTCCAGAAAAGAGATTATTAAAACACAAAAACTCTTCATTAAACGAATAAGAACATGTTTGGGTTTGGAGAACCGTTAACCGCAAAGCACATCTAGTGTTCTATGTACTTGTACGAAGTTATTTGAAATTTTGTTGCGAATTTTTCTTCGAGGACCACCTACATAGTACAATTTAATTTGTTTTCTGCCATGTATTTATTATACTGACTACGTTTGCGCTGATTCCAAACACAAAGACTCTTCATTAAATGACGAAAAAGCATGTTTGCTCCTGGAGAACCATTTACCACAAATCACATCTAGTTTCTATGTACTTAAAAAAAGTTATTTTAAATTTTACTACGAAAACCATCTACGTATAATTCAATTTAATTTGCTTCCTCCCATCTGTTAATTGCATTGACTACATTTGTGCTGATTCCAGAAAACATTGCTAAAAGACAAAGACTCTTCATTAATCGAAAAAAAAAAAAAACTCTTTCGCCTGGAGAACCATTTACCGCAAAGCTCAACTAGTGTTTTATGTGCTTAAAAGAAATTATTTTAAATTTTACTACGAAATTAACTGCGAAAACCACCTACATATAATTCAATTTAATTTGCTTTCTCCCATCTGTTAATTGTATTGACTACATTTGTGCTGATTCCAGAAAACATTGTTAAAAGACAAAGACTCTTCATTAATCGGAAAAAAAACTCTTGCGCCTGAAGAACCATTTACCGCGAAGCTCAACTAGTGTTTTATGTACTTAAAAGAAATTATTTCAAATTTTACTACGAAATTAACTGCGAAATCCACCTACGTAGAATTCAATTTATTTTGCTTTCTTCCATCTGTTAATTGTATTGACTACATTTGTGCTGATTCCAGAAAAAGAATATTGAACACAAGAACTCTTCATAAAACGAATAAGAGCATGTTTACGCCTGGAGAAGCACAATGCACACATATTGTTCAATGAACTTATAATAAGTTATTTTATTTAAATTTTCCTACTTTATCTACTTTATTTGGCGTCAATCCGTTCAGAAAAATCATTTTTAAATTATGTTATAAAGATAATTGATATTTTCTCTAAATTACGCGTACTATTCACATTAAGTGCTAGATATGGTATAGACATTTATATATGGCATATTTGTGGTATAGAAAACTTTAATCGAAGAAAGAAAAAAAAATCGAATATTAATTTTATATCATAATTTAGACTTCGATTCATACTTGAAAAACCTCTTTGAAATTAAAATAAAATATCACGATATTGTGACATCTTCCGATATTTCAACTCCAGACTTGAGAGAGTTTAAATAAAAATTTAAATCTAATAGGAATAAAATAAAAAGTACAATAAGATAAATAAAAATTTTAATCTAATGGGAATTCAATTTACGAACTACATTCGTCATAGGAAAGTGTTAGATACTTGAAATTAACGAGTAAGATTTTTATTGAATGTCCTGTTATGTTATTTTGCCGATATACGGACGGAAACTAAAGTTAATATTTAATATTTTTTAAAAAAAATTTATGTTGTTAATATACCCGGGTATATTTGAATTATATTAATGTCTAAATCCACTCTCTGATAAAACAGATATAACATCACTTTCATGTTCACACGAGTCAATTTTTACTTATTTTAAAACTCGAGTACTCCTGTTTATTTCTTCTGCCAAGCAGAGAACATGACAAATCGAATATGAACTCTAGTTAAAAAAAGGAAGACCAACTGCAAAATGGAAGTTTCCTTTAATATCGGATTTCAGTTAATCCTTCAAACTATTTTAATATATAAATCATGCATGCTATATTTCAATCTCAGATGACTCAATTGGAAAATCTTTCTGAGACGTCGGATAGACAAAAGAAACAAACAAAACATTTACGCAAATTTATCTATACATTGTTTAGGCTTAGTGGAATATTGTCTATAATTGGAACTACGAGAAATAAATTTAAAAAGATCACAATATTATGGTCAGCCCCTGCCTTATTCCATCTTATTATCACGCTTTCATATATGTCTGTAATTATGTTGGCTTTAGTCTATGAAAAAACTTCGTATTTTAAGTTAGGAAGCATATTAACAAGTGTCATAATGATTATCTTTCGCAGTGTTATCTTGTATAAATTTCAAAAGCTCAAAGCAATATTTGCCGATTTATGTCAAACAAATACAAGTATTAGTTCACAAAACATAAAGTACATATATGCATGGATAATTTCAGGTATATTAATTCATATTACACACTTCATCTTTGGAGCAATTATACTATCCAATTCTTTTCATTCTAGAATTAATCTATATAACAGCAAATTAGACATAAAATTCTTTTCTGCTGCGTTAGGCACAACAGCATCATTTGTTTTTACTTTTTCCATAATGTTGCCAATGAATACTTTTGTGGTATATTATGTAGTAGTTTGTCAGCAATTAAAATCTTTGCTGCAAAATTTTGAAACGTGGTTTTTGAGTGCAGAAGTTTTGAATGCAGAGATGTTATGCAGGGAATATCATGTCATTAAATCGAAAATACTTTCTGTCGATGATGATCTTTCTGTGCTAATTTTCATTGAAGTAATATCAAACGCTGGTTTAATGTATCTTAATTTATCCATCTACCTTAACTATGATTTTTTTTCTCCAGGCAGACTTGAAATTATCTTAAATTCGTTATTCCTTGTCAATTATTTTTTATCTTTCTTGTTCATGTCGATTTCAGCTGTTTCAGTTACCGAAACGTCAGCTAAAATATACGATACTGTTCAAGCCGTACCTTTCAATGCTTTCTCATTTACTTTAGGCAAACAATTCCTTCTCTTTTCCATGCCGAAAGAAATTAATTTAACGGTTTGGAAAATAACACCGATTAAAAGAAGCTTCATTTTAGGTACTGTAGGTGCTATTACCACCTATATAGCTCTTCTAGATGGTTTTAAACTTTCCGTTTAAGTAATTTTTGTATTCCTTGCCATCAGCTTTAATCCATTGAATGGTAACAAAAACTACACCAGCTTCACCATGGTGGAACGCAAGGTATTTTGTAACTATGATGAGGCTGAAAAAATGCCGATGTGTTTCAGTACTAATTCATTAAAATAAAATGATAGTTGTATTGGATAGTAAGGATAGTAATACTTATCATTTTGAAACAATGATAGGAATTAATAAAAATACAGATGGTTTATTTCGTCAAACAGTATATAAAGCATTTTTAATTTATGCAATTTAAAGGTGATGGTTCGGTTCAAGAGAAACTATCTGTAGTAACAATTATTTTTCGCTTCTTAAAGTGATTTTGAAAGTTTGGATATCAATGTTATGGTGAAGAAACTATCTATAATAACAATGGCTCTTCAGTTCTTAAAGTGACTCACAAAGTTAGGATATTAATGGTACGGTTAAAAAACTAAGTATAATAACAGTGGTTCTTCAGTTCTTAAAGTGGCGCAGAAAGTTAGGATATCAATGTTATGATATTCACAGTAGAAAAGTGTTTAAAAAAATCACGAATTGTATTGAATTTCAGTTTAATAAATAAATTGGTACTGTAATTAAAGACAGAAACATTGTGAAGATTGTGTTAAAGAATCGTGTTTTGTTATGAAACAAGGAAATTTTACTATAGGATATTTCCATACAATTAACTGTTCTCACAAAATGAAATTGTCTGGCTAATTTTGTTTTTT
>NC_092208.1:76108070-76111755 GCF_043381705.1 Parasteatoda tepidariorum
GAACAGTCGAAATATATATATAAAGATATATATATTTGACACATATACTAATACTGATACTTCTCTTTTATTAATAAGAAGAAAAAAAATCCTAGTTATCCAAACTGTTAAAATACAGTAAAAGATCTGCTAAAATAAGTTTCTCATTGCACTTTCAATTCTTTCTTAAACTATGCATTGTTAATATAGTTTGTTGCTCGCTTATGCATTAAAAAAACCCATCTATTATCAGTTATGTGCCATTTTTTTGTCTTTCCTTTTTAAGTACATAAACACTTGCTGCAAAATAACTTGGATCCTCATTACACCAATATTCATGAATGTTGGCTCAATAAGGGTTCAAACAGCCGTTATTTTTCAGATATTGGTCCTATATAGAATTGTCCGACACACCCGATGTTTTACAGCCACATTACAACCAATATCGGTCCTTTATAGAATTGCCAGATTCACCCGATATTTTATATTCATTATTTAGCCAATTAGGTTCCATATTTAATTAGGTTCCATATTGGTCAATGTAGGCCCTATATAGGCCATTCTAGGACCAATATTAAAAAAAATCTAGGCATATTGGTCTCTCGGTGCATGTTCTTATAGGAGCCATGCAGAGCCAATTTGTAGCCCAACTGGGGCCAATGTAAAATTTTTGCTAAGGTATATTTAGCTAAAATTTGAAAAATCTAAAAGAGGTTCAAAAAGTAATTTTTTCTCTCAAAGATTTTTTTACTTAAATGTCTACCTGTATGGAAAGAATTGTACCTACATATTTGTGTTCCATTAAAATGTGAATAAGAGGCTCATTTGTTTTTCCTTTTAGTAAGAAACGTTTATTTCTCAATTTTAATTACAACAACCTTTATTGTTTTTCAAATAAATAATATTGTGGGGCTATTCTGTGATTTTAAATATTATATGTTATAAACCTTATTCTATTATCCATTATATTTCTTTATTGAGTTATTTATTTTACAATGGATTTCTGATGTAATTTTCAGTTATATATTTTTGATTCATAAGTTGATTATCAGACCTCAGAAAAATATATAAGCAGAGCTTATCATCTTTATCTATTCACCTCTACTCTTATGTTAGACGTATTTTTATTTTACATTCCTTCATTAGTTAGTTTAAGACCAATTTTTCTTTAAATTCTGATTGATTGTTTAGTCATAAAAATAATTTTTGCGCCTACAGAGATACAAACACTAGAAATTTTAACTTTACTTTGTGAGCAATTGATTTTTTTTCTTTCTTTCTTTTTTTATTTATATTAAAGATCATTTTTCTCGTGATGATTGGTGTAGCTCGACAGTTGCCAGGGTGTACCTGATTGATTTTAGAAATTTGATTGATCATCATAAAATAAGAATTTATCAATTTTAAATTACTAACAGAAAAAAATTAATTATAAAGGGTTCCCACTACCTGAAACAAATAAACGAGAGGTATCTAAGATTTTTCAAAACTACTGAGGAATCCTAAATTTAGCTTTTATTTGAGAATTGAAATTAACCTGAGGCATTTTTTTTGCACCCAAATGCATTTTCTTAAAATTTTTTTAAAATTTTATACAGGGTTACACAAGTTGTTTTTAAATTTAGCTTTAATTTAAGAATTAAGAAACTATCCCATTATTTTTTCTTCTTCTTTTTTTTCTTTTTGTATTCAGATATATTTTAATAAATTTGAAATTTTATTGGCAGCTTAAAACATTTAGATTTATCCCACTTTTGCTATCAATTTTAAAAAATTTTCCAAACCGTGAAAACCTTATTATATATTTCACGTTTTCCTATTATATATTATAATCTACCCTATAAAATTTTCGTAGTTACACTAATGCTCATGATGTATTTTCTTGATTTTCAAGAACTTTTTGATAAGTTCCTTTTGTTTTACTGCATATTTAAATGGATAATTCTAATGACTCTATAAAAATTTAATGACGCTTTTTAGTTTATAATTGCTCATTTTAAGATTGAAATTGCTTGCTGAGTTTGGGTAATTGTGTTTTTCCCTTTCAGGATACCTAGGTTTGAAAAAACAAATGAGATGCTTGTAAATTGCTTTTAACCATCATATTAACTATTCTATAACTAAAGTATATTTATCTGTAAATTATATTTAGAAGGATGTATGTTGTTGATTAAATAATACTATACTACCTTGCAAGTATTGACATTAAAAAAAGAAGGAAATTTTAATCCAAGAACTTAAATTTTTTAATCTCTGATTTTTAAATTTTTTTTCTTCAAAATTCTGTTTTATTGAACAAATATTACTACCATATGTTTATTATTAAAGTACTGAGTATATTTATAATCATTATATTAAGTAGTCAGCACAAGATTTCTAAAAAGAAAAATCTCGACTATGAGATTGATATGCCTTTACATAAAAACCATATTGAGTCAAATCCACTTTTGCTCATTTTGTAATACAGAATAATAAAGTCTATTGTTTACCAGCCCTCTGTTTAGCAGCAAAAATAAGCTGAATATGTATTCATTTTAAAATAAGATGAGAAAAATTAGTATTAACGTAAACGTTGTCATTTCTTTTAAAAAGAAAATAAGTGAATTAAGCTGAATATTCCCACAATGTATATGACAGTATGACAGTATTGTATATGACAGTATTGTACTGATTTTCTTAGAGGAAAAATATTTTGTCCTGACATTCCTGATTCTAGTGAGTGTTCAGAAGCTCTCATTTCCTAGGAATACAAATGCGGATTTTAAATTATTAATTTGAAGAAAGTAAAGTTTTTGATTTTCGATTCAGCATTTTGTTATTTCAGTTAATAATGCTAGTTAAAACTGCAAGTATTGATAGTTTAAACTTGAAGACCGTCTACTAGTTATGTGGTACATAAATCAATAAAAATGAAATCATGTTTAGGAACTTAGTTTAAATGATATTTAAATAATGTGAAGAGCGTAATTTAAGCATATTTTTGGGTTACTTTCTTTTGGAATAAGGATCTGTCAATTGATTTGTACGCATGATGTGTTATAGCATATTCAGGATATGTATTAAGCTTTATTAACAGGTTTAGAATAGCTAATTCCATTTTATATTCTAAAGAGCGGTATCATAGAATTGAAATTATTCAATACACTACAATTATTATTTTCAAATAAAGTAATACCATTTGTTTTAAATTTTCTTATCACTTCAAATGTATTTACTGATTTTATTACGATAATACAGAAATAAAGACGCAGAAGTGATAAGTAAGAGCATCCCTATTTCATCAAAATGTATGCATTTTAGGTTTTAAGTTCTGTGATTTCAGATAGCTAAAATGAAAGACACTAATGATTCTCGAACGAGATGAATCACAATTTTTATTTTAAATCAAATATCGCATTTTGAAATGATTACCTGTGTCTAGACGTAACGAGAAATGTTGAGTAAGCTCAGCTGATATCTTCAACCATTGTTTTATATAGAGGGCGTTGCCAAACAACAGAAGCAACATTGTTTTTGTGACTGCCTATTTAGGTTCAATGAGAAAGTCTGATGCTCAAAATTTAAATTGATGATCTTGTACCGCCTGATACATAACAATAAGACTGCAAGTCAAGGTATCACCTAGCAGTTCTTCATATTTCCAGACGTTTTCTACTATATATATATATATATATATACAGGGTGTCTCAGTTAAGCGTTTCAGAAC
>NC_092208.1:76112368-76133091 GCF_043381705.1 Parasteatoda tepidariorum
AGCGCAATAAAAACAGAATAATGAAAACTTACTGTACAGGGTTTATTACTATAAACCTAAGCAGATTCTGTCTGATTATGTAATTTTTCGCCCATTCTCTTATTAGCCTAAACGCATATAAGCTGATTGTAATAAATCTAGTTTGTATGAGTTGATCAGAAAATTCATAAAGCTTTTTGAATTAGCGTGTCTCGTTGCGAAATCTCGTTGGAAAGAGCCAGATTATTCTATTCGATTAGAGCGGAGGACAGTTAATGACTCATGGAGATCGTTTTGTCTATTGTCTAGAATAAATAGGATGAACAACAAACATATCGCTCTTACACTTTGAGTACAGTTTGTCTAAAGTAAGAACTCCCCCAGACATTCGGCTGGACATGTGGCGGTGACTATGGTAACGAGGTATGACTATTTCATGTAGGAGTTCAAGGTCACTGTTTCGGAGTAGTTTCGGCGAGAGAACAGGAATCTCTTTTTTCGGTCTATTGTGTTAGTCCTAGAGTGAAGCTACCCTCCCTAAAATGCGCCATTCTTGTTTCCATAGCATCATGCGGCCTCAGACTTTGTGGCGGAAGGAGTTTTTAGCTTAGACAAACTATAGGAGGGCCACAGACCGCGAAGACAAGCGTAAAGACTGATACATACTAGCATTAGCATGCATTAGCATGCTCACATTATGACTGCGCATTCTCACTCAAAAGTATAGGAATTCGCCTCCAGTCTGCTCCGCTTGTCTCTTTTGTGTGTGACCTGCCTAAACCTGCCTCTGTGACCTGCCTGTGTGACCTGCTTGTCCAGTCACAATGCGTTGAGATTTAAAACGCCAGAGGTTTAAAATCATACGAATAAGTATGAAATTCAATATACCTAGTTAAAAAAAAAAGAATTGACTTTCGAAACCTATGATAGAATTCGATTAAAATTAGGAAATTTTAACCAGTAGATCGAGACATTATGATTTTTAGTCTTAGTATTTGAAATATGAATTAAAAATACAGAGAAAAATCATTGCTTAATGATTTTTTTAATCCAAAAAATACATTAAAAATCATTAAATAGTAAGTAAATTGAAATCAATACTCCCGCAATCTATTAGAGTATCTGAATGATTTGATTGAAATAAAAGCTATTTAAACTTTTTTATCAAATATTATTCAATGTAAAGAGAGGTTCAATAAATATACTTTCATGATATCGTTTTTTATTCTCCATAAGAAAACATATTGTTTGACTGCAAACTAACATGTTTAAGAAATTATTGTTATTTTTTAAAACCAATACTTTTTTTTTCTTCATTACATATTATGAATTTTTTCTCATATTACATTGTATGAAAGGAGCTATGTTTATAGTGAAAGCTTTTCCCCATTCCATTAATTTAATTGGTGTGATAGATATTGCCTCAATTAATTTTCTTTTAAAACTAATTTCATGAGACAGAATAATAAGTTCAGCGAGATAAAAAGTCTAAAATCAATTTAAGCTGTAACGATTGCACGGAGTGACTTTTCTTTCATAGTGAAGAAATAAACAGTTTTGATCTATTTAAGTGAATATAGTTTGGATATTACGACGAAATATTAAAGTAGTTTTTGTTGCGATCACTAAAAGATATCTTACAAAAAATATCTATTCTGATCATATATCTTTCAAATGAAAATAATCTTTGGAAAGCTTACTACGAAAACTACTTACATAATTCAATTTATATTGCTTTCTACCATTTGATTATATTGATGCTGATTGCAGATAAAAGATTATTAAAACAGAAAAACTCTTCATTAAATGAATAACACCATGCTTGGGAATGGAGAACCGTTAACCGCAAAGCACATCTAGTGTTCTATTTACTTAGAAGTTCTTTTAAATTTCATTACAAATTTTACTGCAAAAACCACCTACATAGTACGACTTAGTTTTTTTTTCCTACTATCTATTAATTATATTGACTATATTTGTGCTGATTCCAAACTCAAAGACTCTTCATTAAACGAATAAGAGCATGTTTGCGACTGGAGAACCATGCCTAGTTTCTATGTAATTAAATGAAGTTATTTTAAGTTTTACTACGAAAACCACCTACATATAATTCAATTTAATTTGCTTTCAATCATCTGTTAATTGCATTGACTACATTTGAGCTGATTCTAGAAAAAAAAAATATTAAAACACAGAAACTTTTTATGAAGCAAATAAGAGAATGTATGCACCTGGAGACCACTAACCACATATATTGTTCTATGAACTGAAAAGAAGTTATTTTATTTAAATTTTTCAAAGTTATCTACTTTATGTGGTATCACTCCGTTAAGAAATATCAGTTTTTAATTATATTTTGAAGATAATAATTATTTATACTCTTGAATTAAACCGTGCTATTCATATTAAGTGCTAGACGTGGTGTAGCTGATTTAGCAATAATAAGCAATTAAAAATAAAAACAAGCATTGATCAAAGGAAGCACAAAAAAAATACCGAAAATCATAATTTAGAATTCGATTGAGACTTGATTTCTTACGATACCAAAAATAAAACCCTAGTGGGGGAGGGGAGTTATGCCAACCTTCATCTATCAAAAGGTACCTCGTGATTGTATCAAGTTAGCATGTCTTATATAGTAGTGAATTGATGCTTAATTTTCGTAGTGGTAGTTACGCCACAATACTTCCCCACCAGAATTTTATCAGGGATAGAATTCGATGAACGGTTGCTGCACTTGTGAAAGACTTGGAGAGCTGGTTTTAAGTTCACCGGGTTTTTGAGTGGTGAATGTGAGAGGTGTATTAACTTCACAGACGTGATCGCTCCTGTGTTGCCTTTAGCAGTCGAGTGTATGCTGGCCGATGTTGTGTGTATGTTCGAGACGAGACTGAGCAGCAACAGAGTGAGGAGGTGGATGATGCCGCGATCACAAGCAGTAAGTCAACTGTTCAATGTGGATCATCCATCGAAGTAGGCGTTACAATCAAGTTATTACTGCGTGTAGAACTTAATCTAATAGTAAGTCAATGTACGAAACGCATTCATCATAGGAAATTTCTAGAGATCTTAAATTAATGAGTAGATTTTTATTTTTAAGTTAATTTTTAGCATTTAGTAAAAAATTATATTGTTTATATACGGGTATTTTTGAAAGATATGTCTATGTGTCTAAAAATCCATTCTTTATGTCTAAAAATTCATTCTTTACTAAAATAGAAAAAACACCACTTTCATGTTCATACGAGTCATTTTTTACTCATGTTAAAACTCGAGTACTCCAGTTTATTTCTACTGCCAAACTAAGAACATCGCAAACAGAATATGAACTCTAACTGAAAAAAGGAAGGCCAACTGTAAAATGGAAGTTCCATTTAAAATCGGATTTCTGCTAATCCTTTAAACTATTCCATTTTATAAATCATGGATGCTATTCTTCAATCTCAGGTGACTCATTTCACAAGTCTTACTGAGACGAAGCACAGGCAAAATAAACAAACAAAACATTTACGCAAATTTATCTTTACGTTGTTCAGGCTTAGTGGAATATTGCCTATAAGTGGAACCAGGAGAAATAAATCTAAACAGAGGACAATTTTAAGATCTGCCCCTGCCTTATTCCATGTAATTCTCACGCTTTCATACATTTCAGTAATTATGTTGACTTTTGTCTTTGAAAAAGCTTCGTATTTAAAATTAGGAAGCATATTAATAAGCGTTATGATGGTTATTTTTCGCAGCGTTCTCTTGTATAAATTTCAAAAGCTCAAAGAAATATTTTCTGATTTACTTAAAACAAATACAAGTATTAGTTCACGAAACATAAAGTGCATATACGCATGGATAATTTCAGGTATATTAATTCATATTACACACTTTATCATCGCAGCAATTATACTATCCAATTCTTTTCCTTCTAGAATTAATGTATATAACAGCAAATTAGACACAAAATTCTTCTATGCGACGTTAGGCACAACATCATCATTTGTTTTAACTTTTCCGTTGATGTTGCCAATGAACAATTTTGCGGTATATTATGTAATAGTTTGTCAGCAATTGAAATCTTTGCTGCAAAATTTTGAAACTCGGTTTTTGAGTGTAGAAGTTTTGAATGCAGAGATGTTATGCAGGGAATATCATATCATAAAATCGAAAATACTTTCTGTTGATAATGATCTTTCTGTGTTAATTTTCATTGCAGTAATAGCCGACGCTGCATTAATGTATGATACTTTATCCCTCTATCTTAACTATAATGATTTTGTTGCTCCAGACAGACTTGAAATGATCATAAATTTGTTACTCCTTGTCTACTATTTTTTATCTTTCATGTTCATGTCAATTTCAGCTGTTTCAGTAACGGAAATTTCAGCTAAAATATACGAAGCTGTCCAAGCCTTACCTTGCAATGCTTTCTCAGTTTCCTCAGGCAAACAAGCCCTTCTCTTTTCCATCCCGAAAGAAATTAATTTAACGGTTTGGAAAATAACACCGATTAAAAGAGGCTTTATTTTAGGTACTATAGGTGCTGTTACTACCTATGTAGCTCTACTAGATGGTTTTAAACTTACAATTTAAATAATTTTGGTATCCTTAGTATTTTTGCCTTCAGCTTTAAGGTATGGAATGTTAATAAAAACTACGATAGTTTTGCCCAGGTGGAACTCGAAGTATTTAGAAACTGTAATAAGGCTTAAGAAATGTCAAAAACTTCTAAAATTAAATTTAATTAGTACTGAAAGTATAAATTAATAAGAAATACATATTCTTTTATTTCAACATTTATGTTCATTAAACTATTTTTTAGATTATACACAATCAATGTGGCTACATAAAAACGAAAAGAAAAGTTTTTTTTTTTAATTAAGTGTTTGATTAATTGAAAATGCAAATGAATTAAAAAACTTTTTGAATTAAACTAATTTAACATCTTTGTACAATAAATTTTAATAAATGCAATACAATGCAAATACAATAATTCGATACAAATACAATAAATGTTCAATATCTTAATGTTAGAGTTCGTAACAATTTTCGAATGTAGAATTTAATAAGGATAATGGTTTCGAGCGACGGAAATTATATTTAGAGGCACGTTTTAGTTTTCAAATTTTTTTAATTTTAGTAGTATTTGTCTGTAGTAATACTTATCTTTTAAAGCAATAAAGAGACCTAATAAAAATACAAATGGCTTGCTTCGTCAGACAGTATAAAGTACTATCTATATTAACAATGGCTCTTCAGTTCTTAAAGTGACGCAGAAAGTTAGGATATCAATGATACGATTTCCACGGTAGTGAAGTGCTTATTGAGGGTCCAAAGAGTTTTAGAATTGAAATGATGTAGCTTGTGATGTAGCTAAAATGTAGCAAAGAATTAAAAAATGTAACTTGGTGTTATTTTAGATCTTATTTTATTTTTATGTCAGAAATTTATAGATAATTACATGAAAAATATTTTTTCCAATATGTTGTTTCATATATAATATTTAAACTTTTTATAATATGATTAAAAATATATGCTTTGTTAATCATGTATATTGCCCATCCCGTTTCTTGGAAGAGAAAAAATTCGAAAGGGCACCACACCCATAAATGATTAAATTATTGCAGTATTGTTTACTTAGTCTCCAGTGAACAAGATTTTAATTTTACAATTATTCAGTATCATATTATTTTAATGAATTCATTTAATAAAATTTAATAATTTAATGAATTCCCGGAAAACCCACAATTTTGTTTACATTATCGAATTTTTATATGGTGAACTCGAGGGTCGTCAACTTATTTATTTTCCTTAAGTAATGATTTTTCAATCCAAGTAAGCATTAAAAATCATTAAATAGTACGTAATAGAAATCAATACTCCCGCAACCTATTAGAGTATCTGAATGATTTGATTACCTTAAAAGCTATTTAAACTTTTTCATCAAACATGTATCCAATGTAATGAAATATTCAATAAATATGATTACATGATATTGGATTTTTTATTTAATAACAAAATAAATTGTTTGACTGCAAGCTAACATGTTTAAGAAATTATTATTTTTTGTAAAATCAATTGTTTATTTAATTCATTAAGTTATATTGTATAAAAGGAGCTATGTTTAACATGAAATCTTTATCCCATTGTATTAATTTAATTGCTGTGATAGATATTGCCTGAATTAATTTTTTGCGATACTAATTTCACAGGACTGAATAGTAAGTCATGCAAGATAAAATGTCTAAAATCAATTTAATATAAATTGATTGTTTGTGATTTTTCTTCCTTCGCAGTGAAAGAATAAATAGTTTTTGTTCTATTTGAGTGAGTATATAGTTAATATATTCAGATGAAAAATGAAAGTTGTTTTTGTTACTATAAAAGAGAGCTAACAAAAAACATCTACTCTGATCACATCTCTTTCAAATAAAAATATTCTTTGGAAAGTTTACTAATAAAAACAACTTCATAATTCAATTTATATTTCTTTCTACCATTTGACTGTACTTGTACTGATTCCCGATAAAGATTATTGAAACACAAAAACTTTTCATTAAACGAATAAGACCATGTTTGGGACAGTACAACCGTTAACTACAAAGCACATCTAGTGTTCTTTGTACTTGTAAAAAGTTATTTTAAATTTTGCTGTGAATTTTTCTTCGAGAACCACCTTCATAGTGCAATTTAATTTGTTTTCTACCATCTATTTATTATATTGACTACATTTGTGCTGATTCCAAACACAAAGACTCTTCATTAAGTGAAGAAAGGGCATGTTAGCTCCTGGAGAACCATTTAGCACAAATCACATGTTGCTTCTGGAGAAGCATTTACTATAAATCTTATTTAGTTTCCATGTATTTAAAAGAATTTATTTTAAATTTTACTACGAAGTTTACTTTCGAAAACAACCTACATAATTCAATTTAATTTGCCTTCTATCATTTGTTAATTTTATTGATTACATTTTGTGCTGATTAAGGAAAAAGAAAATTAAACACATGAACTCTTCCTTAAACGAAAAAGAGTGACGCCTGGAGAACCACTAATCAATGAGTACATTTAGTGTTCTATGTATTTAAACGAAGTTATCTTAAATTTTACTACGAATATGACTACGAGAATCACCTACTTAATTTGTCTTGTTGAATTTGTTGAATTTTAGTTTGTTGAATTTGTTTTCTATCATCTGCTAATTGTATTGACTACATTTGTGCTGATTCCAGAAAAAGAATATTAAAGCACAAAAACATTTCATTAAATTAATAAGATAATGTTTGGTGTCATTCCATTCAGAAAAAAAAGTTCTAAATTATATTTTAAAGACAATGGATATTTACTCTTAAACTAAACCGTACTATTTATAATAAGTGCTAGATGTGGTATAGCCATTAAAATAAGCAAACCATAAAAAATAAGCAAACCAAAATAAGAAAAGAAGAACATTAATCAAAGAAAGCAACAAAAAAATATTATATCATAATTTAGAATTCAATTGATATTTGATATTTTGCTATACCAGAAATAAAAACCTATTTGAAACTGAAATAGAAATGCGATCGAAATATTACAGAATCCAATCTAGTTGGTTTTAAACTTATTGATATTATTTATCAGCGCAATTCTTTGATCTTTACGCAAAACCAATGCATGAGAAGAACAGTCATATGATAATTATAAACGTTGCTGTAGACTGAATAAGAAATGCATAAAATATCATGATATTGCGTCTCGACCAATAAAAAAAAATCTTCCGATATTTCAACTACAGACTTGAGATAATTTAAATACAAATAGGAAATAAAGAACTTAATCTAATAGAAACTCAATTTACAAACCACATTCGTCATCGGAAATTGTTAGATACTTGAAATTAATGAGTAAGATTTCTATTTCATGTCCCATTATGTTATTTTGCCGATATACGCACAGAAGTTAATTTTTGATATTTTTTAAAAAAATCATGTTTTTAATATACGGGTATATTTGAGAGATATTAATGTCCAAATCTACTCTTTAATAAAACAGATATAACTTCACTTTCATGTTGTCACGAGTCAAACTTTACTTATTTTAAGACTCGAGTACTTCAGTTTTTTTCTACTGCCAAGCTGAGAACATCGCAAACAGAATATGAACTCTAACTGAAAAAAGGAAGGCCAACTGTAAAATGGAAGTTCCATTTAATATCCGATTTCAGTTAATCCTTTAAAGTATATCAATTTATAAATCATGGATGCTATTCTTCAATCTCAGGTGACTCATTTGGCAAGTCTTACTGAGACGAAGCACAGACAAAATAAACAAACAAAACATTTACGCAAATTTATCTTTACGTTGCTCACGCTTAGTGGAATATTGCCTATAAGTGGAACCAGGAGAAATAAATCTAAAAAGAGGACAATTTTAAGATCTGCCCCTGCCTTATTCCATGTAATTCTCACGCTTTCATACATTTCAGTAATTATGTTGACTTTTGTCTTTGAAAAAGCTTCGTATTTTAAATTAGGAAGTATATTAATAAGCGTTATGATGGTTATCTTTCGCAGCGTTCTCTTGTATAAATTTCAAAAGCTCAAAGAAATATTTTCCGATTTACTTATAACAAATACAAGTATTAGTTCACAAAACATAAAGTGCATATATGCATGGGTAATTTTAGGTATATTAATTCATATTACACACTTTATCTTCGCAGCAATTATACTATCCAATTCTTTTCCTTCTAGAATTAATCTATATAACAGCAAATTAGACACAAAATTCTTCTATGCAGCGTTAGGCACAACATCATCATTTGTTTTAACTTTTCCGTTGATGCTGCCAATGAACAATTTTGCGGTATATTATGTAATAGTTTGTCAGCAATCTTTGCTGCAAAACTTAGAAACTCGGTTTTTGAGTGTAGAAGTTTTGAATGCAGAGATGTTATGCAGGGAAGATCATATCATAAAATCGAAAATACTTTCTGTTGATAATGATCTTTCTGTGCTAATTTTCATTGCTGTAATTGCCGACACTGCATTAATGTATGATACTTTATCCCTCTATCTTAACTATAATGATTTTCTTGCTCCAGGGAGACTTGAAATGATCATGAATCTGTTACTCCTTGTCTACTGTTTTTTATCTTTCATGTTCATGTCAATTTCAGCTGTTTCAGTATCCGAAACATCAGCTAAAATATACGAAGCTGTCCAAGCCTTACCTTGCAATGCTTTCTTAGTTTCCTCAGGCAAACCAGTCCTTCTCTTTTCCATCCTGAAAGAAATAAATTTACCGCTTTGGAAAATAACACCGATTAAAAGAGGCTTTATTTTAGGTATTATAGGTGCTGTTACTACCTATGTAGCTCTACTAGATGGTTTTAAACTAACAATTTAAATAATTTTTGTGTCCTTTGTATTCTTTGCCTCCAGCTTTAAGGTATGGAATGTTAATAAAAACTACGCCAGTTTTGCCCGCGTGGAACTCGAAGTATTCAGAAACTATAATAAGGCTTAAGAAATGTCAAAAACTCTTAAAATTAAATTTAACTAGTACTGAAAGTATAAATTAATAAGAAATACATAATATTCTTTTATTTCAACATTTATGTTCATTAAACTATTTTTAAGATTATACACAATCACTGTGGCTACATGAAAACAAAAACAAATGTGTTTTTTTATTTTTTATTAAGTGTTTGATTTATTGAATTTGCAAAAGAATTGAAAAACTTTTTGAATCAAACTAATTTAACATCTTTGTACAATGAATTTTAATAATTGCAATACAATACAAATACAACAATTCAATACAAATACAATAATACAATACATTTTCAATATCTTATTGTTAGAGTTTGTAACAATTTTCGAAGGTAGAATTTAATAAGGATAATGGTTGCGAGCGACGGAAATTACATTTAGCGGCAAGTTTTAGTTTTCAAATTTTGGCTAATTTTTATTTTTATTTTAGTAGAATTTGTCTGTAGTAGTACTTATCTTTTAAAACAATAAAGAGATTGAATAAAAATGCAAATGGTTTGCTTCGTCAGACAGTATAAAGCATTTTTGCAATTTTAGGGTGATTGTTCAGGTAAAGAGAAACTATCTATATTAACAATGGCTCTTCAGTTTTTAAAGTGACGCAGAAAGTTAGGATATCAACGTATCACGGTAGTAAAGTCCTTATATAAAAAATTGCGATTAAATTTATAGTATATTGGATTTCCCCCCCCCCCCAAATTCTTGAATATATAAGGTCTGGTCATTTGCCTTCATGTTTAGCACATTTGTATAGTCAGCAAGGCTATTTCCATTTTGGTACCTGCTTGCGCCAATTATGGTGGTAATTGAAAGCTCAAAGAGTTTTAGAATTGAAATGATGTAGCTTGTGATGTAGCTAAATGATGTAGCAAGGAATTGAAAAATGTAACTTGGTATTATTCTAGATCTTATTTTATTTTTATGTCAGAAATTTATAGATAATTGCATGAAAAATATTTTTTCCAATATGTTGTTTCATATAAAATATTTTAACTTTTCATAGCATGATTAAAAATATATGCTTTGTTAATCATGTATATTGCCCATCCCGTTTCTTGAAAGGGAAAAAATTCGAAGGGCACCACACCCATAAATGACTAAATTATTCCAGTATTGTTTACTTAGTCTCCAAGAACAAGATTTTAATTTTACAATTATTCAGTATCATATTATTTTAATGAATTCATTTAATGAAATTTAATAATTTAATGAATTCCTGGAACAACCCATAATTTTGTTTACATTATCGAATTTTTATATGGTGAACTCAAGGGTCAGAAACTAATTTATTTTCCTTAAATAATGATTTTTCAAATCAAATAAGCATTAAAAATCATTAAATAGTATGTAAATTTAAATCTATACTCCCGCAATCTATTAGAGTATCTGAAGGGTTTGATTATCTTAAAAGCTATTTAAACCACATACATCCAAAGTGAAGGTCACGATATCGCTTTTTTTTATTTCATAACAAAATAAAGTTTTTAAGTTCTGCAAGCTAACATGCTTAAGAAATTATTATTATTTTTTAAAATCAATTGTTTTTTTTTAATTTCATTAAATTGTCTAAAGGAGCTATGTTTAATGTGAAATTTTTTTCCTATTGTATTAATTTAAATGGTGTGATAGATACTGCCTGAATTAATTTTTTGCGCAACTAATTTTAAGAGACAGAGTTTGTCATGCGAGATAAAATATCTCAAATCAATTTAAAATGATTGTTAGTAGTGATTTTTCTTCTTTCGCCGTAAAGTAATAAATTGTTTTGTTCTATTTGAGAGAATAAACAGTTAAAGTAATGTGACGAGAAACGAAAGTTGTTTTTGTTACTATCACTAAATGAGAGCTAACAAAAAACATAAATTCTGCACATCTCTTTTAAACAAAAATAATCTTTGGAAAGTTCACTACGAAAACCACCTTGCCTAGTTCAATTTATATTGCTTTCTACTATTAGACTATATTTATGCTGATTTCAGAAAAAGATTATTAAAGCACAAAAACTCTTCATTAAGCGAATAAGAGCATGTTTGGGACAGTAGAAAAGTTAACTACAAAGCACATCTAGTCTTCCATGTACTTGTAAGAAGAACTTTTAAATTTCATAAAAAATGTTACTGCAAAAACCACCTACATAGTACGACTTGATTTGTTTTCTACTATTTATTAATTGTACTGACTACATTTGTGTTGATTCCAAACTCAAAAATTCTTGATTAAACGAATGAGAGCATGTTTGCCACTGGAGAACCATATCTAGTTTCTATGCAATTAAATGAAGTTATTTTAAGTTTTACTACGAAAACCACCTACATATATTTCAATTTAATTTGTTTTCATTCATCTGTTAGTTGCATTGACTACATTTGAGCTGAAAAAGAATATTAAAACACAAAAACACTTTATGAAGCAAATAAGAGTATGTATGCGCCTGGAGACCACTAACCACTAACCACATATATTGTTCTATGAACTTAAAAGAAGTTATTTTATTTAAATTTTTCAAAGTTATCTACTTGATGTGTTATCACTCCGTTAAGAAATATCAGTTTTTAAATATATTTTGAAGATAATAAATATTTATAGTCTTTAATTAAACCCTACTATTCATATTAAGTGCTAGACGTGGTGTAGCTAATTTAGGCAAATTTATAAGGTATTATAAAGAATGGAAATAAAAACAAACATTAATCAAAGGAAGCACAAAAAACCCGAATATCATAATTTATAACCATTTAAATGTGGTATATTAGTGGTATAGCCAAATAAACTGAAAAAATTAAAAAAAAAAAACATTAATCAAAGACGGAACCAAAAAAAAAAATCGATAATTATATCATAATTTAGAATTTGATTGATACTTGATTTTTTGCGATACCAGAAATAAAACCCTCTTTAAAACTGAAATATAAATGAAATGGAAAAGTTGCAGAATCCAATCTCGTTGGTTTTAAATTTTTTGAAATTTATTATCAGCACAATTCCAGGAGCTTTGCGCAAAACAAATCTGCGAGAAGAACAGTCATATGATAATTATAAACGTTGCTGTAGATTGAATTATACATGCATAAAATATCACGATATTGTGCCATCTTTCGATATTTCAACTCTAGACTTGTGAGAGTTTAAATAAAAATTTAAATCTAACAGGAATAAAATGAGAAATAAAATAAGAGAAATAAAAATTTTAATCTAATAGGAATTCAATTTACAAGTAACATTCGTCATAGGAAAGTGTTAGATATTTGAAATTAACGAGTGAGATTTATATTTAATGTTCCATTATTTTATTTTGCCGATATACGGACAGAAAATATTTGATATATATTACTGTCTAAATCCTGTCTTTAATAAATTAGATATAACAACACTTTCATGTTCTCACGAGTTAAATTTTACTTATTCTAAAACTCGAGTACCAGTTTATTTCTTCTGCGAAGCAGAGAACATGACAAATCGAATATAAACTCCAGCTGAAAAAAGAAAGGCCAACTGTAAAATGGAAGTTCCATTTAATATCGGATTTCAGTTATTCCTTTAAACTATATCAATTTACAAATCATGGATGCTATTCTTCAATCTCAGATGACTCAATTGGAAAATATTACTGATACGTCGGATAGACAAAAGAAACAAACAAAACAACTGCACAAATTCGTCTTAACGTTGTTCAGGTTTAGTGGAATATTGCCTGTAACTGGAACCACAAGAAATAAATTTAAGAAGATCACAATATTATGGTCAGCCCCTGCCTTATACCATGTAATTCTCACGCTTTCGTATATTACAGTAATTATACTGACTTTTGTCTTTGAAAAAGCTTCGTATTTTAAGTTAGGAAACATATTAATAAGCGTCATGGTAGTTATCTTTCGCAACGTTCTCTTGTATAAATTTCCAAAGCTCAGAGAAATATTTGCTGATTTACTTAAAACAAATACAAGTATAAGTTCACAAAACATAAAGTACATATATGCATGGATAATTTCAGGTATATTAATTCATATTACACACTTCATCTGTTCAGCAATTATACTATCCTATTCTTTTCATTCTATTCTTTTCATATTAGACGCAAAATTCTTCTATGTGGCGTTAGGCACAACAGCATCATTTGTTTTTACTTTTTCAATGATATTGCCAATGAATATTTTTGTGGTATATTATATAGTTGTTAGTCAGCAATTAAAATCTTTGATGCAAAATTTTGAAACTCGATTTTTGAGTGCAGAAGTTTTGAATGCAGAGATGTTATGCAGGGAATATCATATCATAAAATCGAAAATAGTTTCTGTTGATGATGATCTTTCTGTGCTAATTTTCATTGTATTAATAGCCAACGGAGGTTTAATGTATCTTAATTTATCCATCTACCTTAACTATGATTTCCTTGCTCCAGACAGACTAGAAATTATCTTAAGTTCGTTATTCCTTGTCTACTATTTTTTATCTTTCTTGTTCATGTCGGTTTCAGCTGTTTCAGTAACCGAAACGTCAGCTAAAATGTACGAACTTGTCCAAGCCTTACCTTTGAATGCTTTCTCAGTTACCTCAGGCAAACAAGTCCTTCTCCTTTCCATCCCGAAAGAAATTAATTTAACAGTTTGGAAAATAACACCGATTAAAAGAAGCTTCATTTTAGGTACTGTAGGTGCTATTACCACCTATATAGCTCTGCTAGATGGTTTTAAACTTTCAGTTTGAACAATTTTTGCATTCTTTGTTTTCCTTGCTTTCAGTTTTAAGGCATGGAATGTTAACAAAAACTTCACCAGCTTCACCAGGGTGGAACGCAAGGTATTTTGCAACTATGATGAGGCTGAAAAAAATGTCTAAATGTTTCAGCACAAATTCATTAAAATGTCAAACTGAAATGATAGTAGTACTAGATAGTATTGATAGTAGTATTTATCATTTTAAAACAATGATAATAATTAATAAAAAATACAGGTGGCTCACTTCGTCAAACAGTACAAAGCATTTTTGATTTATGTAATTTAATGGTGATCGTTGAAGAGAAACTATCTATAATAACAATGACTCTTCAGTTCCTGAAATGATTCACAAAGTTTGGATATCAATGTTATGGGTAAGAAAATATCAATAATAACAATGCTCTTCAGTTCTTAAAGTGACTCACAAAGTTATGATATCAATGTTACGGTTAAGAAACTATGTTTAATTAGCATAGGGTTCTTCAGTTCAGAAATTGACGCAGAAAGTTAGGATATCAATGTTATGATATTCACGGAAGAAAAGTGTTTATAGAAAAAATTACGATCACAACCATACTATATTCGATTTTTTTACTACAAATTCTGGAATATATAAAGTCTAGTAATTTCATTTGCTTTGGTTTTGAGCAAAATTTTATGGTTAAAAAAAAAACAAAAAACAGTCAAGAGTAGCCCAACTAAGAGTAACCATACAAACTTTCACTCTCGGTTCCATTTAGTCTCTGCATTCTAACCGCATGATAAAGTAATTAATTTTTTTCCAATTCAAATATTGAAAAAAAGAAAATGTTGGCGATTTTTGATTTAAAAAGGAGTGAGGAAGATGTTTCGTTTTTCTAAGAAAAAAAATACTACCTCGCTTATCGAGTATGCGTAAATGGACACGAAATGAAACTCTATGCAAAGGAAAGTTTGCGAAATGTGAAAATTTTCAAGGAAAAAAAGAGCCTTCTTTTATGTTAGGAATAAAAGGTAAAGATGCACTGCTATTCATCTTCTAGAGTTTCATCTTGCCTATTTCTTGCGTCGAAATCCTATGGAAAAGACAAGCCTTTTAACTGAATATTGAAAGCAATCGCGGAGGTATGGAAGGCACAAACTAAATGCGAATAATTCTAGCTTGGTGTTGTTGTAGCAGTACCAAATGATGTAGCTTGCAAAATGATGTCGCAAAGAATGTAAGAATTGTAGCTTGCCTAGCTGAGGCTATGGGTCTCAACCCCAAGTTTTCCCTCGATTGGAACCAAAAATTGGCGACTATTTTGGCACAACTACCAATACCTTCGCTATCCAACTTTTTCATGAAATGTGTTAGCATCATTAATCAAAAACTATCTTTTATTTAACTTTTTTGGCGTTGTTTTAGAAAACATATTTTGTTTTCATTTCAGAAATGTATGGATAATTTTAGAAAAAAAAGTATTTGTTCCAATATGTTGTTTCATTATTTATTATTGAGAAACATATTATGCATAATAGCTAATGAAAAAATATATTATATTTTAACTTTTCAGCATTGCGTGATTAAAAACTTATGCTTTGTTAATAATTTAATTTGCTCATCCTATTTTCGGAAAAGAAAAACTTTAAAAGGGCACCACATACGTAAATGATTAAATTACGCCAGTTTTGTGTTTATTTGGTCTCTAGTGAACAAGACTTTAATTTTGCAATTTTTTAGTATCATATTATTTTAATGAATTAATTTAATGAAATTTAACATTTTAATGAATTCCCGGAAAGCCCACAATTTTGTTTGCATTATCGAATTTTTATAAGATTAACTCAAGGGTCGTCAATTTATTTATTTTCCCTAAATAATGATTTTTCAATCTAAAAATACATAAAAAATAATTATAAATCGTGCTTCAATTCAAATGTATACTCCCTCAATCTATTAGAGTATCTGTATGATTTGATTACCTTAAAAGCTATTTAAACTTTTTAATCAAATATGTATCCAATGTAATGAAATATTCAATAAATATGCTTACATGATATTTGTTTTTTACTTCATAACAAAATAAATTGTTTGACAGCAAGATAACATGTTTAAGAAATTATCATTTTTTGAAATCAGAAGTTTTTTTTTTAATTTCATTAAATTATATTGCATAAAAGGAGCTATGTTTAATATTAACTCTTTTTCCCATTGTATTAATTTAATTGCCGTTATAGATATTGCTGAATTAATTTCTTGCGAAACTAATTTCACGAAACTGAATAATAAGTCTTACAAGATAAAATGTTTAAAATCAATTTAATATTAAATGATTGTTTGCAGTGATTTTTCTTCTTTCGCAGTGAAAGAATAAATAGTTTTTGTTCTATTTGAGTGAATATATAATTAATATATTCAGACGAAAAATGAAAGTTGTTCTTGTTACTATCATTAAAAGAGAGCTAACAAAAAACACCTACTCTGATCACATCTCTTTTACATAAAAATAATCTTTGGAAATTTTATTAATAAAACAACTTCATAATTCAATTTATATTTCTTTCTACCATTTGACTGTATTTGTTCTGATTCCAGATAAAGATTATTAAAACACAAAAGCTCTTCATTAAACGAATGAGAGCATGTTTGGGACAGTAGAACCGTTAAACCGCAAAGCACTAGTGTTCTATTTACTTAAAATAAATTAGATTTAAATTTAACTGCGAATTTTTCTACTAGAACCCTCTACTTATTACAATTTAATCTGTTTTCTACTATCTATTAATTACATTGACTACATTTGTGCTGATTCCAAACACAAAGACTCTTCATTAAGCGAAGAAAGTGCATGTTTGCCTCTGTAGAACCATTTATCTCGAATCACATCTAGTTTCTGTGTACTTAAAAGAGGTTATTTTAAATTTTATTTCGAAAACCACCTACATATAATTCAATAACTCTTCACAAAAACTTTTCATTAAACGAATAAGAACATGTTTGGGGCAGGAGAACCGTTAAACCGCAAAGCACATCTAGTGTTCTATTTACTTAAAAGAAGTTATTTTAAATTTAACTGCGAATTTTTCTACTAGAACCCTCCACATATTACAATTTAATCTCTTTTCTACTATCTATTAATTACATTGACTACATTTGTGCTGATTCCAAACACGAAGACTCTTCATTAAGCGAAGAAAGTGCATGTTTGCCTCTGGAGAACCATTTATCTCGAATCACATCTAGTTTCTGTGTACTTAAAAGAAGTTATTTTTAATTTTATTCCGAAAACCACCTACATATAATTCAATAACTCTTCACAAAAACTTTTCATTAAACGAATAAGAGCATGTTTGGGACAGGTGAACCGTTAAACCGCAAAGCACATCTAGTGTTCTATTTACTTAAAAGAAGTTATTTTAAATTTAACTGCGAATTTTTACTACTAGAACCCTCTACATATTACAATTTAATCTGTTTTCTACTATCTAGAAATTACATTGACTACATTTGTGCTGATTCCAAACACAAAGACTCTTCATTAAGCGAAGAAAGTGCATGTTTGCCTCTGTAGAACCATTTATATCGAATCACATCTAGTTTCTGTGTACTTAAAAGAAGTTATTTTAAATTTTATTACGAAAACCACCTACATATAATTCAATAACTCTTCACAAAAACTTTTTATTAAACGAATAAGAGCATGTTTGGGACAGTAGAACCGCTAAACCGCAAAGCACATCTAGTGTTCTATTTACTTAAAAGAAGTTATTTTAAATTTAACTGCGAATTTTTCTACTAGAACCCTCTACTCATTAAATTTAATCTGTTTTCTACTATCTATTAATTACATTGACTACATTTGTGCTGATTCCAAACACAAAGACTCTTCATTAAGCGAAGAAAGAGCATGTTTGCCTCTGGAGAACCATTTACCCCAAATCACATCTAGTTTCTATGTACTTAAAAGAAGTTATTTTAAATTTTATTACGAAAACCACCTACATATAATTCAATAACTCTTCACAAAAACTTTTCATTAAACGAATAAGAGCATGTTTGGGACAGTAGAACCGTTAAACGGCAAAGCACATCTAGTGTTCTATTTACTTAAAAGAAGTTATTCTAAATTTAACTGCGAATTTTTCTACTAGAACCCTCTACATATTACAATTTAATCTCTTTTCTACTATCTATTAATTACATTGATTACATTTGTGCTGATTCCAAACACAAAGACTCTTCATTAAGCGAAGAAAGAGCATGTTTGCCTCTGGAGAACCATTCACCTCGAATCACATCTAGTTTCTATGTACTTAAAAGAAGTTATTTTAAATTTCATTACGAAAACCACCTACATATAATTCAATAACTCTTCACAAAAATTTTTATTAACCGAATAAGAGCATGTTTGGGACAGTAGAACCGCTAAAGCGCAAAGCACATCTAGTGTTCTATTTACTTAAAAGAAGTTATTTTAAATTTAACTGTGAATTTTTCTACTAGAACCCTCTACTTATTACAATTTAATCTGTTTTCTACTATTTATTAATTACATTGATTACATTTGTGCTGATTCCAATCACAAAGACTCTTCATTACGCGAAGAAAGAGCATGTTTGCGTATGGAGAACCATTTACCTTTGATGTGTCTGGAGAACCAGTTACCTTTGTAAATGATATTTAAATATTGTACAGAGCGTTTTTTTTAGCATATCTTTGGGTTATTTCCTTTAAGAATAAAGATCTGTCAAATGATTTGTGCGCATGATATGTTATAGCATATTCAAAAAAGGTATTCAGCTTTTTTTCAGGCATAGAATAGCTAATTGTATTTTATATTCTATAGAGCGGTATCATGGACTTGAAATTATTCTATACACTACAATTATTATTCTCAAATAAAATAATACCATTTGTTTTTAATTTTCTTATTACTTCAAATGTATTAATTGATTTTATTACGGTAATAGAGAAATAAAAACGCAAAAGTGATAAAAAAGAGCATCCCTATTTCATGAAACTGTATACATTTTAGGTTTTGAGTTCTGTGATTTCAGAAAGTTAAAATGTAAGACACTAATGATTTTCGAGCGAGATAAGTCAAAATTTTTATTTTAAAGCAAATGTCTCAATTAAAAATTATTAGCTTTGTCCAGACGTAACCAGAAATATTGAGTAGGCGCAGCTGATATCTTCAACCATTGTTGTATATAGAGGGAGTTGCTCACCCAACAGAAGCAACATTGTTTTTGTGACTGTCTATTTAAGTATAATGAGAAAGTCTGATGAACAAAATTTAAATTGACGATCTTGTACAGCTTGATATATAACAAGACTGCAAGACAAGGTATCATCTTGCAGTTCTTCATATCTTAAGACGCTTTCTACTAGACCTGAAAGTAACCACTCGCCACGTGGTGACTTAAATAAACTACCGACCACTTTTCCCCACATATAGATATATATTTTGAAAAATCGTTTATTGATAAAAGAAAATCAATGTAGAAAGATACAACAGAAAGCAGAATTTTCAATAAAATGCCCTAATGTCTCCTTTCAAAATTTTAACTCTTCAGAATCCATCAATTTGTGGTGAAAAAATTCAAGTAAAAGGCGAGTTCTTTAATAATTCGCTTATTTAAATGTTGTAATGTATATGTTACTGTGAATGACCAAAACTGGTGGTTGTTAATTTTCGCCAGTGAATGTTGATAACTACATAGTCGCTTTGGTAAATGTCCGAAATATATACTAGGTCTAGTTTAGTGCCTCTGCCACGTATACGCTGCACTGATGTTTTTTTAAGGTTCAGTTCCACTGCCCAGGTATACTCTGTATCAATGTTTTTTTAAGGTGATCACTGCCCGGTATGCATTTAGCTGGTACTCCGAACATTGATTTTTCTCTTAATCTTTCTTCCGCAGATATTAAAATGTCGAATAAATATAATAGTATCAACGAATAAATTAATATCAAATCGGATACAACAAATATTTCGAATATTTACCAAAGCGATTATGAGAGTGTTGACATTCACTGTGAAAGTCAACATTCTCTTGATTTCGATTATTCTAAGTAACATATACATTAAATGTATTTTGCCTCCCTAAATATTTTTAACATAAAAATTTTTTAAAGTCAGTATGTTTAACTAAATTTTGTTATATATTTATATTATTTTTATAGTTGAGTTAAGTTTTTATGACAGTAGATTATTTTTTAATATGAGTTTTTTTTTTTAAATGTAAGTTAATCCAAGTAGAAAAGAGTTTTCAAAAGTGGTTACTAAATGAAAAATGGCTATTGATATCGGTCACAGGCTCATTAGGTTTCAGGAACAGTTACTACTAAATCATTCGAGTTTTCCTGACGCTGGCTACGAACTGAAAATTTAAATTTTCAGGCTTACTCACCATTTCTGGAGATACATTCTTTTTGCATTGACTCTTTTTTTTTCTTCACTGCAACACTTGCATAGCTGCCAACTCTACTGGATTTATAGGTAGACGGGTGGATCCTAGAATAGCCATCTAGTGTTCTACT